>NW_022605599.1:265587-278108 GCF_008692095.1 Etheostoma spectabile | reverse complement strand
CCCCCCCCCCCCCCAACAGTAACTGAAATAACCACTCAATACAACCAAATCTGCATAGGAGCATCTCTGAACGTACAGCACGTTGAACCTTGAAGAAGATGGGCTGCAGCAGAAGACCACACCAGCTGAGGACAGGAAACTGAGACCACAACAGACACAAGCCCTCCAGAACTGGACAGCGGAAGATCGGGAAAATGTAGAATTTAAATTACGTAAAACCGTGCATGCAACCTATTGTCCTCAAGTGGCCCCCAAAAGTCCCCAGATCTCAATGGGAACAGGAGATTTGCATCATGGATGTGCAGCTGACAAATCAGCAGCAACTGTGTGATGCTATCACATCAGTATGGACCACAGTCTCAGAGGAATGTCTCCAGCACCTTGTTGAATTTATGCCTCAAAGACTTGAGGCAGTTCTGAAGGCAAAGGGAGTCTAACCCGGTACTGGAAAGAGCCCGTGGAGATGTAATAAATGCCTTTAGAGGATACAGTAGAGAAGCAGATAGGAAATAGATTGGGGTGACAATCCCAGTCAGAACCAAACTGGGGACGTTGGTAACTGGTAGGGGACCAGGGTGCCATTATTTTCTCAGTCTTGAGCGTTTCAATCTGCTCTAGTCTGGGGGGGTCTCGCTTCGTCAATCACTCACAAAAAGACAGATGCAGCCATCAATTCTGGAGAAAAGATACCAAAATGTAAGATCCACTCTGGTCCTTTATCTCCAGTAGGCAGTTACCATTTATTTCCAAACATATGTCTTTATTTCCCCTTCCTGGGCAGAATCTGTATTATTACTTTGGGATCTGCAGTTTTTCCATTTGTTATTCAGAACAGCAGGACAGTTACTGTGCCAGTGGTTTTTGCTGACTTCTCTCATGATTGATTACCTGATGGAATCACATAGTTAATGTTGACACTCTTCAATCATTTGTGGTGCTTTGTAAAATTGATTAAAATTGCAGGGATCACCATGCGGAAATAAGTTATTGTGGCAGTAACGGGCGCACAAACCCAAAAGCAACAATAAAAAAAAAAGAATGATTTAAACACATTAATGATGTTTAAAAATCCTAGTGTGAAAGAGCTGCTGCTGTTGAACACCTCCGAAGATACAAAGCCATTTTGCTGCTTTGCTGTACTCTTGGTGACACTGAGTGACAGGTCCAAAGATCATCACAGTCACCCAGAAAACGACTTTACCATCTTCACGACTCACTGACATTACAGATGTGCTGAGCAAAAATCACATTACCAACCAATCCCCTCTATGAACGCCATCTGGACTGGCTTTATACCCTGCCTTGTCTAATTTCCATCCCAGAAATTAACAGTTGGTGATGAAATCCAGCGTGTTAACGTGCCCTCACATGTGTACCGTGGTGATTTTTTTTTCGTCTTCACTTTTTGGTCCGATGTTTTTATTGAGTTGTTGTTCATTGCAGCACACGGGCGAGAAAACAGCATCTCTTGCACCTATGATACCTTTGTGCCAAACCAGATAAACGGGCTCCAGCAGCTCGTTGAGCTCCAGCAGAGGGTGAAGGCAGCTTCACCCACTGTGGACGGGGCCCTGGAGTGCAGTGACCGGCAGCGGGCTCAGAAGGGCGTGGCTGGCGTCCAGCAGGTAGGACTATCACACACTGGGATCGCACTCACACTGGACTTGGAAGGAAAAAAGCATGCAGGACCAAAACCTAACAAAACTAGAATCATCTGATGCTCATGCGAAAACAATCTAACCCCAGAAGAGCATAAAGGTACAAGAAATGATCTACTTTAGAGGAAAGAAAATGGCTATTTATCAAAACACCCAGCTGCTTTATAGAGCCCCTATTGTGCTTTTTTGGATTTACCCATCTTTTAGTGTGTTATGTTGTTGTTTTTTGTATGTAATACATGTATAATGTAAAAAAAAACACATTTCACTCCAAATGGAGCTTTATGTCCCACATTTTTTCTCAACCTCCTGAAACGCTTCATCCACATTCCTGATTACAATTCCTCAATTAGTAATGTCACTGATGGAGAAAGCCACCCATTGGTGCTGCCTGAGCACCTGTGGTGGCCTGTGTGACCAATCACAACAGAGAGGGGCCAGCTGACCAATCAGAGCCGACTGGGCTTTTCAGGAAGGGGGACCCAGAGCTGCGGTGGAAAAGTATAAAAAAAAAAAAAAAGATCTCTTAAGTCCTTTACCAACCACTTTACCTTCACCTTGGTTGCTCACGCTCACTTTCCTACCTACTTATATTTATCTACATGAATCCAAATTATTGTATTAAAATAATTGTTAAGATAAGCAGAATGTGTTAGACCTATGAATGACAGAATATAATAGAAAGAATACCAGCTGATATGGGTGGGGGGCTGAACTTATCTGCAATAACTACGTTGCCCATTATCAGCAACCATTCCTCCAGTGTTCCAAAAACACATTGTGTTTACTAATGTGAATATAAATATCATTTTTAAAAACTAACTGAGGAAACATTGGGGAACCCTTTTGCAACTATATACGCACATAATGTAATCTGAGCTGGTGCCCTGGTTTAAAAAACAATGCAACTGATCTCAGCTGGTCTATAATATCTATGATGTGACCCCAAACCTTTGACCTATGGTGTATATGTTATAAGGGTGAGATGGGTGTGGGTGTGTGGGAGAAATCCATTATTAATGAAGACTATATTCTCTAAACAGAGCAGAGCTGTCTGCTGCTGCTGTCCACACGCAGTCAACAGCGTTACTTTGGTGATTATTACAGAAACTCAAAGTTAAGCTGTGCTTTCTCTGTCAACTTCTAATTTTTAGTTTTGCTGTAAACGTCCCACGATATCAGCTGCAGTGACATTACTGCGTGCTTGGAAATGAAAGCAGCCTCTGTAATCATCTAAGGAAATCTCTAAAGGAAAGACTCATAAATCAATACAACACATCATTTTAAAAAAGCAATAGCCTACATGGACTGAATAGAGGAGTGAAAATAACTCATGCGGGTGGATGATTTAAGGTAATTGACTTGGATACCGTCAGAGCTGATCCGTGCATTCTTACATAATATTCCTACTTTCACACATGGTCAAAACAATAGAGTCATGACTGTAGTGACTTTTAACAAAACACATGTTGAAAAAAGCAACTGAGGGCCAAACAGAACCAATATGATCAACTGCCACTTTGCTCGTTTGAAAGCCATGAAGTCTCTCTCTCATGGAGGGGGGGGGGGGGATTCTCTGGGCGGACAAAGCAGAGAAAGGGGATGCCCCTTATGACCTCATAAGGAGCAAGATTCCAGATCGGCCCATCTGAGCTTTCATTTTCTCAAAGGCAGAGCAGGATACCCAGGGCTCGGCTTACACCTATCACCATTTCTAGCCCCTGGGGGAACTCATATTAATGTTAAAAAAAAACTCAAAGTGAAGTTTTCATGCCATGGGACCTTCAATATTCTGATTATGAACGGCCAATTGGTGATACTTTAAATTTTGCTTCTGCAAAGACATGTGGGACAGCATTATTTCCAGTGTATGCTATGCTAAAGGAGATGAAGGAAGCATTAAAGCACGTTTTCTTTATCACTTAGACAGCGGCTCTTATCACGGCAGCCTCTTATTTACTTCCGGGTCATTTCACTCCGTTGGGAACCTTCCCCAGCAGAAGTGACTATTCGATCGCAGCCCGACCGTTTCATGCACATGAGCTGCAGCAAGGGGCAGTATGAGAAACACATGTTTTTTGAACACCACAGAGGTAAACGTATCCTAGTACACCCAAAGAGTACAAAGATGATGCCGAAAAGGAGTACGATAGGGTCTCTTTAAAAACAAGAGGAATCTAAAAGTAGGCCAGTAGATAAATGGGACTGGGTAAAGTGGCTAATTAGGGAAATCAGGTGGTTGGGGAATGGTGGGAGGAGCTGGGGACAGCTGGGGGTGGAGGGGATGACAGGAGCTGTTACAACAGTCAGATAAGGCTAATGGCACAACAAGGTACAAAAATGAACTTTAAAAGAGCTTGTGAATTAGCATTTAAGTCTTTTTTAATGGAACACACTAAGTAAGAAAAACCCAGGTGTGAATAGTAAAATGAATGATGGCTGAATTCCATTTAGCTGCTCCATTGTTAATGTTATTGACATGACAAGTCAAATCTTTTGGCTGGGGAGAAGGTTTCAAAGGTTGAGGCTTTTATGCTTGTAAAAGAAGAAGAAAGTCTAGTAGGATTTTTTATATACATTCATCAGTGTATTGGTATTTTACTGCTGTAGATGGACTTTATGTGTGTGGTAGTTTAATCCAATTTGATCCAGATGTCTAAAACACAACAAGGAGACCCAGCTAGACAAGTGTCTCACTGGTTTCACCTTTAACTAAAGTTCATGACCTATCACACTTGTGGACTCATTCAGTCTGACTCCGTCTGTCACTGACACATGAGCATGATCATACACTGCATCTTGTTTTATCATTAGGTTTTCCTCTTTTAAATATTGAGCTGGATGTTGCTAGCCTATCTGACCACAAACCTTTGATTATTAATGCATCACTTTCTGATCCATTACCTAAACCTTGCTTGATAGATCTCCACATCTGAGCACTGAACCCGTCCACTGCTAGTCCACTTTCTGATGCTATCCCTGCAGAGATAAGCCCCGCCTCTCTGTCTACAGATGACCTGGTTACTCCCTGGTTGGTAGTAATCATGATCTTGATATTGTTGCCCCTTTTAAAGTGAAGAGACCCAAAGTCAAAGGCCAACCTCGGCTCAACAGGGAGACTCGTGCCCTTAGACAAAAGTGTAGAAAAGCAGAGAGGAAATGGAGAAAAGATCAACTTCAAGTGTCCTCTGAGAGACTGAGAGACTGAGAGATCCCAGGTATCCTACCAACGCCTTGTCAAAGCATCTGAAGCAAAGCATTTTTCTAAAATCATAGCTAAACATGCACATAGCCCTAAAATCGTGTTCAGCGCAATAAATATGCCCTGCTTCTCTGAATAGTTTTGTGCCTGTGCCCTGTCAGAAATGATGGATATTGTATCACATAATTCCTTGTATTCTGGTATTTGCCAATCATCTTTACCACGCCTGCAGCTTGTCCAGAATGCGGCTGCTAGATGGTTGACTGGTACCAGAAGGAGAGATCATATCTCCCAGATGTTGGCTTCTCTACACTGGTTACCGGTCAAATATAGAATCTATTTTTAAGGTAATGCTTTCCCCCCTTTACATGTTGCTCATCGCCTAAGATGAGACCTAAGACCTAAGATCGTCTAATCCGGGTTTTTTTTAGCTATTCCACAGTCTTGGATGAAAAAAAAGGGTGATTGTTAAAATGTGAAATGCACACTATTTCCCTCTGAAATGTAGCGGAGTAAAGGAAATACAAAGTTGTACGATACGTATATTGATCAAAAACATCAGTGGAATAACCTTCACTCTTTCATATTTCTGTGGTTGCTACATATTTTAGAAATTATTTACACACAGTCAGTTTTCCAGCTGACCTCCATGAAGGTACCACAAGATATATGCCAAACCAGCAATTATGGGATCTGATCCTTTTCTCAGCTTGTGGAAATGAAGGCCAGCTTCATGGAAATCTCATGATTTGTAAAATAAAATGGCAATTTTCTGTGTTATTCAGGAAAAGTTGAATCAGCTCGGGGCCGGTGTGGTCAACCCAGAGGACGATCCCAGTGTCTATGGTAAATATTCCTCCATCGTGGAGATGAGGGCTGAGCTCTGCTGTCATCACAGAGACGCTCCCCAGAGCTCAGCTTTCCTGGAATTTCAACTTGAAAATAAATACCGTGCAGTGCAGTTAAAGTTTGAGTGAGTTGACACCTTACAAATGACTGTGTACTGTAAATGACTTAGAAACTCTTCTCTCCCCCCCCCCCCCCCCCCCCCCCCAGATAAAATCAACATCGTTCATCACACACCAAGTGAGTCTTTTTTTTGTGATATTTTTCTATAATCTTCAATTACAGACAACTCATTGGGACATAGGAACTTATCCCAGGGCCACGAAAACAGAGGAAAAACAAGGGGGGGGGGGTGGGGGGAGACAAAACAACACGTGCAGAAACAGACACACACACAAACAGACGCACACACAAACAGACACAAGACAAGGGATGCCGAGTGAGTTTTTAAAAACACATCTCAGTGAGCATAGAGAAACCCTGTGTTAGGTTCTTTGGAGTTTCTCCAGTCCCGGTTGCAGTGGGGGGGAATAAATCATCAGGGAAGGGTTATTTAATCGAATCCCCCACTGCCCTGTTTTGATGAAGTGAGTTTCACTTGCACTAAATGGGAGTCTTTTATTTTCTTTTGCTGAGCATATCTCTCCTCAGTCGAGCACATTGAATCATTCCCCCCCCCCCCAGGTGGGAGTCAACGGCGAAAAGGAAGCAAAGCAGTGGAGTCGGATTTTTACAGCAAGCCGTTTAAAGGACTGCATGTGAGCATCTATGTGATGATATAACGTTGACATGAACCTTCAGTATAGGAACATAAAGGCCAAACACCCGTGTAACAAGCATCCCTCTGAATTGTTTTGCAGTCAGGTTTCTTCTCCAAAGCTGGCAACCGCTGAAGGTAAGACTGAAAACAATCAATTTTCAGTTTTCTATTAATAGTTCCCATTGAACTTGATTTTCTGATCTATTCAACCCCATTACTTGTGTCACATTTTCCATATTTACAGGCTCCATCGGTCTACAAAGTCTCTATTCTTTCACCAGTTATATCCGCTTTAATCTGTTTAAATACATCGACTGTCATTTTCATTGTATTATTAACAAAGGTTTGTATGCCAAAGTAATAAGTGATTTTTTTAATGTATGTCCTACTGCTTGCCCAGCATTTATTGCTTATTTTAAGATATCATGGACTTAAGTGAAAAAAATACATATCATAAATATAACATACAATATGTGTAATTTTACTTTTGAAGACAAGTCTACATCATCATGTCAACAACTGTCATATTCATTCTGAAAAGTAAACTACTCATAAAAGCTATTTCTTGTACATTGAATCCAATGCAACAGTATTGGCAATACTGAAATCGTAATACATTCATGGATCTTTCACACAGTGAAAAATTAAAGTAATCAACAAAAGTGGAATAGTGTTCCATGAGTCCGTGTTCCAGGGAAAGGGAATCAATTTCTGGGCCTGAAAAATCTGTCCATCTTTACATCTTTACCTCTAGAGGGCGCTGTATCACTGAATATATTCATCTCAGTCCCTGTGTGAAGCAACCAAAGACATCTGGCAAGCCCAGAAGCACCTGCTGACCTCCTGATGGCTGAAAGGCAAGCTATGGTAGAAAACAAAACATCCATAAATCCATACATGTTTATGAATGCGAATGGAATGTTAAAATACTCATGCAGCAGATGAGAACGGCGATGCACTGCTTCTCACGGTGCCTGGTTACAAACAGGAAACAAGTTAAATCTTGGTTTGCATCAGCCGAGACGTGTCATATCGAGTCTACTCATTAGGTATAATTGAGATAGAATGGACTATTATAACTCAGCTTACTGGGATGAACAGAAATGTCCACAGGAGGGGTGCTGTACCGCAAGTGAGTCGAAAATTAAAAAGGTCAAAGGCTGAACTTTCCTGGAAAAACTCCTTCTGTTCCGCCGCCAAACAGCTTTACAATCATTCGATAAATAAAGCTTCTTCAATCACATTCGTTGCATTTGGGAACAATCTACGTTTCCTCTATATACTTATCAAAAATCTGAATTTGCTGTGATTTGCAAAACTATTCAGGAGTTGGCACAAATGCACTCGGTCTGTCTCCCACACACAGATACCGGTTTGTTGGTACAGCCCAGCCCGGGCCTGAATGAATGAATAAGAGCTGCATGGGGAATTCAGTGAATGCGTGGCTAAATCCAAGCTCCTAGTCTTGAAGCCCAGGCAGAGGCTGAGCTGTGTGCCAACAAAGCAGCTGGGTACACGCCGGGCACATTTTTTTGTTCAATCATGCTCTTTGTGAATAATATGTATTAATGCCGTCTCTACTTAGACCTGCCAGTTAGCCTTTGGAGATGATCCGGCTTCAGGACCCCATGGCATTTGAGGCATATGTTTGCCTGTCACCTGCTGAGTGTATTTCAGTCGGTGCGTCAGGCACGGTCACCGAGACAGGCCTCGATTTATGGTGTACACAAACATCTGAGCCCCCGGTCGCTGAGAGACGAGCAGAGAGCGCTTCGGCGGCATGTGTCGCCCACACCAAACACGCTTCAATATGTGGGCAGCGCTGCATCAAAGACCGGGATCAAACACTGAGCTGTATACCCCCAACCAAACTCTAATTATGTTATCATTTGGTCTTTCCATCCTGGAGATGGGTTTTTGCAACAAAGGGCATTTATTCAAGTACTTTCTATAGGTACAATATTACAAGTTTTCTTTCTTCCTTTTGGGAGGCTTTTTCCTATCCTACATCTATATTTTCTAACACTTTACAACTGACACAGGTTAAAGGGTTATGATAAGGAATATGAAAGGTTTATTTTATTGGGATTTACGTACAATTTACCGTTTAAAACGTTCCACCATCTGCAGTGTGAACCCATATGGATGACTCACTTTAGTTCTGAATTAAATCCACTTTTGGTTTAATCTTTAAAAATAAAATGACAGAGCAGTGTTTTCTGACTTGTTGGCCCCTTTATGCAGAGGAACAAGCTGTAAATAATGAACTTATCATTAGAGCCAGACCGATACATCGGCAGGTCGATATTATCGGCCGATTACAAAATCATAAAATTGGCACCGGCATTAATAATGGCTGATAAAAAACAAATTCATTTATAATGACAAATAAATGAGTCTAGTGTTATGAGTGTTGGGTTGCATGGTTTGTCCACCAGAGGACGCTCCACAACGTCCCTGTTTGAGCAGGTCTAGACCGCTCTATAATTTACAGATAGAGCAGGTCTAGACCGCTCTATAATTACAATAGAGCAGGTCTAGACCTCTATAATTTACAGATAGAGCAGGTCTAGACCTACACTAATTTTAGATAGAGCAGGTCTAGACCGCTCTATAATTTACAGATAGAGCAGGTCTAGACCACTCTATAATTTACAGATAGAGCAGGTCTAGACCCTCATAATTTACAGATAGAGCAGGTCTAGACCCTCTATAATTTACAGATAGAGCAGGTCTAGCCTCTCTATAATTTACAGAAAGCAGGTCTAGACCTCTCTATAATTACAGATAGAGCAGGTCTAGACCACACTCTATATTTACAGATAGAGCAGGTCTGACCTCTCTATAATTTACAGATAGAGCAGGTCTAGACCGTCTATAATTTACAGATAGAGCAGGTCTAGACCTCTATAATTTCAGATAGAGCAGGTCTAGACCGCTCTATAATTACAGATAAGCAGTTCTAGACCGCTCTATAATTTACAGATAGAGCAGGTCTAGACCACTCTATAATTTACGGACCCAACAATTCAGTAATCCTCCAAGAGCAAGCATTCAGTGTGACAGTGGCGAGGGAGAAACCTGGGACAGACCCGGTCTCTTGGTAGGCGGGGGGGGATGAACAGTGGCAATGACAGTCACAATAGATCTGAGGGGGGAAACTGCAGAGTTGAGCGATAATTATCTGTGGGTTTGTCACTATAAAACGACTCATTCCACATTACACGTCATTCAGTCATTTGACCCATTGTTAATTTAAAAAGAAAACAGTGCAGCTTTAAGTTTCCCTTCAGCGGGGAAGGGAAGAATTGAAAATTCGACAAACTTCTTAATTGGATTTGCTCTTCCTCTCTATTCCAGCAGCAGGCTTGTTCAGATAGTGGAGAGACAGGCTTACACCGTCAACGCATCAATAATATTGTTATGACACAGTTCTTAACTGGGGACGGCCTCTACCAATTGAAACATGAAAAGCCGAGCTGTCGCCTCAGTCGTCTGCTCCCGGTGACGCCGCCGGTTCCACGCTGCTGCAAAAACACTCACGGGGAGTACAAACCCTGGGAAAAGTTATCAGGGATAACTAGTCTACTGAAGGAGCATGGATAAACACAACCTTTCGGAACTTCCCCATTACACACCTTGGCATGCATGCAACAAACACAGGGAGGCAAAAACACACGTAGTACACACGACCCCCCTCCCTTCTTGCTCGGTCTTCTCTCCGACCCCAGGATTAGGGCAGAGGATTGTGCACAGCTGCTCCCCAACATCCCTGATAAAAATCAGGCAATTTCACAGTCAGTGGCATTCTTTCATCCCCTAATCCACACCCCGCATACAGTATAGATGAGCCTCGCTGCGATGAGAACAAGCTGTTCTGAGCTGACCCCCTTGGTCAATGTGGACACCTTCGATTGGCTATAGAGACACTGAGCAGCCCAACTGTAGGGTACAGAAAGGAGAGCCCGGTCCAATGCAGCATGTTGACTTCCACTTCCTTTTGAAACCACTAATTAATTCATCATGTGTCGATCAACAGCCATCGGTCTTGCAAGCAAGAATCACAGCCAAAAATAGTGTTTTTGTGAATAATAGTATCTGAGATTCAGCTAATCGGTTGCATCAGTAAAATTCTTTACTGTTCATGTTGTTTTTAGTTACTTTATTTAATGCCATCCCGTGCCATTATTCTTCAAAGTCTCCCCCCCCCCTTCTCAAGTAATTCAATTCATCCATTTTGTCTGACCCCAACCTCCATCTGAAGAGTAATTCTTCACCGAAGTTCAAACAGGGGACAAAAAGGTACTTCACAGCAAAGAAAGAAAAAAAAAGAAGAAGGAGGGAAAAAAAAAATGTATGAATCAAAAGGCAAGGAAATGGAATTCACTGTACAAACGCTGGGGGAATTTTCAATGTCCGCCGAGGAGGCACAGTAGAGCTCTGTTTGGTCCTCGCAGGCTGGGGGGTGAAAAGAGCAGCAGCCACAGCAGGAAACATCTATTCTGACAAGTCCTTACGCCGGGAAGCCTGAGCGAGCGCTATTTGTTTAACAGGCTGTAGACCCCGGCGGAAGGAACCCGACACCAGGATCAGGTCTGACCACGTGCAGGTGATCAAGTTCTATAGAAAGGCTCCCGCTGGCTGTTTGCTCATTAACAAACTGGGAAAACCTGATTGTTGTTTTTGATTTTATAAATGTTGACGTGTGGCCAAAAAAACACATTGAAGTTATTTGACTGACTATATAACCACAGGAAGTGTCATAGATGTGAATGAGGACAAATGCAATCTGGAGAGATGAGATCAAACCTGGGAGTAACATATTGAAACACAAGATTTAAAATCACACTTTTTAGTTGAGAAATGACTTGAGAGCACGGAGTTGCAGTCTTCTCCTTTCTTTTAACCCTCATGTTGTCCTCGGGTCAAATTTGACCCATTTTCAGTTTTTTTCATCACAAAAAACGGGGCCTTTGAAATAAGATGAAAATGTCAACATTAGAAATATCAAATAACTTTGGAAAAAAACAACCAAAAAAAAGCACCCACAACATTTGAAAAAGTGACAAAAATGAAAGAAGTTTGGAACACCTTGCCCTAAATTTCCCACAGTGACTCCTTTTTTCCACACATTGCTTTGAAATAATAAATGGATGTAGATGATATTAACTGTGAATCTTTTTTTGATCTCCGAGGTGAAACGCTGGTTGCCCGTGACCTCTTCAGCAAAGATCAAAGTTGAGGATTCTAACCTGCAGCCCTGGGACTGGTAGGGAACTGGTTTTAGTCCCAGACTGCCTACTGGTCTTGGGAATAATCAGATTACACTACTGTTATGCTAGGAGGAGCGTAACAGGTTTATGTGATGAGTTATGTTTTAAAATACACCTCTTAAACCATGCGTATGCATTAATGTCATTGCATAAAAGAAGCAACATTATGGAGCCTCCGATACTTCTGATGTTCTGTGTATTCTGTGTAAACCGCGTCCAGATGGTGTTGTACTTTTCACAGAGCATAAAAATGCATCTCGGCTACAGATTGCACATGTTGAGGATATTTTGTCATGTTTCTACATCATTTATTGACTGTGTCATTTATTGTTGAGGGCTGTTATACAAACTCGTAGGGTCTAGACGGCACTGGGACTCAGTCTACCTGTTCCTGTTTTGAGATAAAATGTGATTTATGAGTTTACAAAAAATCTATTATGAATTTTATTTCAAAGAATGAGGTTGGTTTTATGCTATATTTTTCTTATTGTCAAGAAATGACAATAGTAGTTGACTTCCCCTAGTTTGGCCAACTGGTTCCTACAGAAAACTGTATATAGTTTCCTCTATTTAAGTGCTCTATAATTTCCTAAAACAGCTGGGAAAGTAGTTTTTAGGGAGTAAAGTGACAATTTTGGGGACTATTTTCAGCTGTGGAGTAATACATATATGGTTTGCTTGTGAACGCTCCTTGCGGCAGGCCGGTGTGCGTTGGATTGACACACAAACTGAAGTGTTCATTATAATGAAGGAACGTGTTACACAGGAATTTCCCATTTTTC
>NW_022605599.1:262971-265577 GCF_008692095.1 Etheostoma spectabile | reverse complement strand
TAAACATCTATCTATCTATCTATCTACTCAGTGCAACACAGTGGCTCATTGACGTGTTTTAATAGATTTTGGACATTGTAGGGACACTAAGGGACATATCCCTACCGTCTACACCCAAATGTTGTCCTGTGAATGAAATCGCCATGTCCCAGAGAACTAAGATATATCAGGCTTTCAAGACATATACAGTACCTATTTTGGTTTTGGTCTTTCATTTGGATTTGTTGACACAACTTCCCATTTCAGTGAAGTCCCCAGTGTGTAGAGGACAGACTGTCCTATTGTGTTTACCCAAATGATCCTGCTGCTGCCCATAAATGCATTAGGGCCGTTCATTTCATTCCATTATGTAATACACACTGTTGGGAAGTGATCATTCTGTCCCGTTGAGATCCCGCAAAAGATTGTGGACTTTTGTGCTCGAATAATTTTCTCTTTTACTAACATAAGCAAACATCTACAATGCATGTCAGGTATTATTGCTTCGTGTATTAAAAGATCAAATATGTCTCTACTAGGGGTGGGAATCACGATACAACATCACAGTACTTATGTCTCAATGTGATGTTATTGAGACATAATTGCAATATTCTGCGATATAACTTCAAACAATGTCCCCAAAAGGAAACTTTGTCAACACATATCTAAATAGACACAGTACATTTCTCAGTTTGTTCATATTACTTTAACTTCATTGCTGCAAAATGGGATTGTCAAACAGACAAATTGACACTTACATAATTAGAGATTGATACCTGGTGTCTGTGTATCGATGCAGTATTGATTCACAATGCAATCCTGTATCGATTGCCCCCCCCCACCCCTAGTCTCTACATAATAATTTGAACAACAAAAACAACAGTCAAGGCAAAAGAAGGCCAGCAGCACCAGGACTGATCCTCTCACCTGTCCCCGGAGCCCGCCCCAGCCTGGCATCTGCCAAAGGGCACAGGTCCACCGTCCCGTGCCCTTGTCCCGCCCCCGCCTATTTGATCGGGGGCCAAGGGCCCCTGTCTGTGGGCCCCAGGCACCAGATTCAGGGGCCCACGCTGGCTCCTCCGCTTTTTGAAGCTTCGGGAAGATTAATAGGCCTCCTCCGCGGAGCGCCTTTGTGAGGCTGCGCCCAGGCGTGTTCAAGCTGTCGGGTTTGCAGGAGACGAAAGGAGCAGCGGCTAATTCCTCCGCAGGTCAGTTGGTCTGTGGCTACTCTGCGTTTCCAAAGACTCAGAAAGGTCACATCCACACTGGATGAGCCAGGGCAAGAGCCCCACAGACAGCACCACCTTCAACGGACATCTTCAGATCAAAACTGGAAAGTTTTTTTTACTTTCTCCGTCAAAGTTTGTGCCAGGAAAGGGCAGAATTTCTTGAATTCGTCTTAATCAATGTCGTTTTCTCAAAGCTCCTATTTTGCACATTTAAACCCGCTGGATGAACCGGCAAAACCACAGCTGAACAATCAAACACACATCCGCACAATTCGATGTACCACCAGTTTAATTTGGATTATGGATTAATGGTCAAAACGAATGACAACAAACACACAAATGTACATATTTGCACAGCCGTTTTCAGCAGGGGCTGCTAATCACGGGGCAAATACGTGGGTCACCATGGCGAGGGGTAGCATCAATGCAGCCTTGTCTGTCTCACACAGACTCCAGCCCTGCAGATTTCAAACGGGGAGGGTCTTTACTCCTCACATATTTCCTTCTCCACACTTGCAGTAAATGCTAAAACCCAAGCCAAGAATTTTCTTGAATGCGCTTCGAACTCGGAATTTAACACCCAGGAGAAAGTGCTTTTTTTTTTTTAAACTAAAAGTTTCTGGATTTTATGCAAAGGCTATTGGCCGGAAACCATTTTAATGATTTTTCTTCTCACTCGGTTGCAGGTGAGGGCCTTCGATTCTCGTTATGTCACGCCTCCAAGAGTGCAGCCACCAATGGCAGTCTCCCTCGGCCTCTCCCTTCTCTCTCTCTCACACACACACACACACACACACACACACACACTCTTTCTCCTGGCTGCTCCGGGTGCCAGGGCGTGAAAGGGATCAGCCAATCCCAGCCCTCGTCTGATGCTGGATGGCGGCCATGGTGTTATTAAAAGCTACGGGCGAGCTTTTGCTGCTCGACTCTCCTGCACTCCAACACTCAGAAACGAAACAGTGATGGGTGGTGGGTGAGCTTCCCACGGGGAAAAAATAAATACGACTTTTCTGTGAGTTATCTAACACGCCAATGCCCTGAATCCCTCTTACCATCCATTTGCATGCGCTGATAAGGAATCGATACATGGCTCGTTATGACATGATTGATGTCTCCATCTAGCTGCTCTCTGTGTCCAGTGATAATCTAGATTGCTAATATTTCCATGAACATCCCGATCAGATCGAGACGTACTTTCTCCTCACTCAGGACTACTGGGAGAGCTGAAGTGCCTTTGATGAGATGAGATCACGTTTTTGAGGGGGCTGCCTGCTCTTTGCCTGTAGCCAGAAACAGACTAATTGTGTTTTGCCCCATATGTGAATTATTATTAACGACGATTCATTTACTACACTTCCTTTGCCAATTTCCTAAATTAAAAAAATACCATGTTGA
>NW_022605599.1:250227-262961 GCF_008692095.1 Etheostoma spectabile | reverse complement strand
CCCATTTTCAGCGCCGGCTTCCAGCGTCACCATGGCAACTTCCAATCAGCAAGGATGGTGGAGCCTGCCGGCCGTGTGTTTGGCGCGAGGCTCTGAGAGGCGCAGGTGGAGCACATATGGAACAATGGCCTAGCAAAAAAAAAAAGAAACACTCTGCCCGCCTGTATGTGCCAGCAGTGCCCATTTTAATCCCAGCGTTACCTTCTAGTGCTCTCTGATGGAGACGTTGTGCTGCAATCACAGCCTCAGACTGCTGCTGGGCCCGTGCCAGACTACACTTCACAAAGCCAGACCCGGTAAAACAATGTCTCCACTACCATCTCTTAATCATTTAATGTAACTGTCCCTCGCTGTCCTGCACAGAAACGTCCCTGACCACGGCTGAGCGTGATGCAGAGAGATCGTCCTTCCTGATTATGTTTTCAGGAGCTAACACGACTGAATTAGACGTTTTACTGTACGTCGGTACACTCATGCCCATACATACATTGAGGCTGGTTGTTAATGACTTTTGTGCCTCATATGGCTAGTAATTGGGGGTGGTAATGTTATGGAAATCACTAGCATGTGCAGTAAATAAATCAATCATCCAAGGGGCCTTATCTATCACTGCACATTTAAGCAGTCAGCTCCTATGTAGGTTAATTAAAGCACAATGGCCGAGAAGAGGACCTGGCACCCGTCCTGCTTATGTTTAAGCCTTCTGTAGGCCCGCTGGGCTGGAGCTTTCTACAGCCAGATGAAACTCGCCCATTTCATCCACCCCCATCCCCAGCTGAATACATAAATCATCTGTTAGGGCCTCAGCGTCGACCCTAAATTCCATGAACACTAGCGTTTGTCCGCAAATACCACACATAATTGTTGGATACCCTTCAAAGCAGAAATGGTGTTTCTTTGCACTTATCTGAGGGGCATATAGCGCAGATTTTTGCAACTCACTTCATCTGGTCTTGGAACAAATCAATTCAGATGTTGTGCCACATCCAGCATGAATATTGGATAAAGTGCGCCACCACTAATTCACTTTTATGTTTGGTCTGAGCTGTGAGATAAGAGTGAATGGCATCTGTGAGTAGGGGGAGGTTGGTTGGGTAACACGTAGGTCAAAGTTCAAACAAAAGGATATTGCAGATCAAAATGTGTCAGTGTTGGGCAGCAACACATTACATTTAGCTGATGCTTTTTCTTCAAAGCGACATACAATTGCTATATACTAGACTTTACAGGCCTCTGGAGCAACTAAGGGTTCAGTGTCTTGCTCAGGGACACATTGGTTGATGTATTGCAGGGGTAATTGAACCCAGAACCCCCACACCAAAGGCGTGTGTCACAGCCACTGCGCCATCACCACCCCTCCGCATTAGCACGCTTCAACACTTCAACATTTGGGAGTTGGCTTGTTTTTTGTTGTCTTAAGTTTGAATGAGTGTACATATTAACTTGTGGGGCGTGGTAACTTGGTACAGGGGCCGGAGGTCCATGGACGCCTAAGAGAGGAGAAACTCACCTCTCGGTGACTCACACGTTGTCTTATTTACAAGATAACTATGGCGATAGCTGCAAGCTTCTGTAGCCTTCGGTAGCTATAGCTACATTTGGCTGGTTGGCTGTCACAGAATTCACTCTGGCCCAAACAGACGTTCTCCACTAGACATACAGGGCGAAAGAATACATACAATACAAGATACATCTTTTTGAGCATCATAACCCCCACAAAATGACTCGTTTGATAACATTTGGAAAGTCTTGAAGAGCCACAGGACTAAATCATTAAATCCCCATTCAAGATAGTAGAGCTCTAAACCGGTAGTAGCCGGTGAAAGTCTCTGGTGGCCTTTTCTCCATGGGCCGGCCATCCGGGTAGACAGAATATGTGCGTGCGGAGTCTTTGTGCTTCTTTGAAGGCACATTTGATATCGCTGGCATGAGTACCAAAAGTATAACTAATTACCCTTGTTGTTAAGTGATTTGCACAATTATTACTTTTTAGTCATTTACTTTTTCAACACAGCTTACATTTTACATTACACAGTCAACCAACAATCACCAACTGGACCATCTGAAACATGTCGTACATAAGACAGCCATGGTGTGTGGTTTCTACTAAGGAGCAACTCAACATTAGAGTCATCCCAATCTTCCCTCTCGCCATGGGAGGATCAGAACGAAGACACCAGGCCGACGCAACGCCTCGTGCCCCTTGGCTGTCGCTGATAACAACTGTATCTCATTATCGTCCTCATGGGGGCCACGGTAGGTAGCGGCGAGCGTAAACACCATCCTCCTATCCTCCCACAATGGGCCGCTCGCAGACAAAAGCCGCTCTCGAAAGCTTGAACTCAAGCCAACAGCTCCATTATTGTTGCCGTGTATGGCAGATGTCTGGGTGAGCCTATGGAAGGTCACAGATCGGCGCTGCTCACACGACAACTGCACCGCGAGTCGCCGTCTCGAGGCACCTGCAGTGTGTGAGGAGTGGAGGTATTTTATTAGGGTGGACTTTTTAGGTCATTTGAATCAGAAAATATAGTTTTTGAGTAAGAGGAAGAAGATTAAGACACCTGCCAACCAGTACGTTCTCATCATTTATTCTCCCTTTTCTTACAGTAGCATCCCATTGACTTTATTACTCGGTCTCTCTGTGGTCAAAGACACATTGGAAGAGCAAACCCACCGAAAGTTTGCAGCTTCCGCTTCTCAAGTGTCAAGATGTGCCTATTTTTTTGTTGATTTCATTATAACGATGTTTTCTTCATATGTTTTTGTACCCTAACATTGTCATGCTGTTTCTCTGTGGTGTACTTTTACTAATGTAATTTCTGTCTACTCTATACATATCTATAACTGTATGTCGGTCCATCCCAGAAAAAGCCCTTTCTCAGGTTTCGTCTTTTTTCCCATTAAACGTTGTTTTTTGTAGGGAGTTTTTCCATATTTAAATCAAGAGGGTAATAATAAAGGGTATCGTGTCGTGTACAGACTGTAAAGCACTCAGGAAAATTAGATTTTGAGTTTTAAAAACAAAATTGACTTGATTCGACTTGACTATGACTATGTTTCCTATAATTGATAATGGAATTAATCAGTCCAAATGTAATGCAAAGTACTTGTTTAAATTCCTTTTCAAGGTCACAGGGGTCGGAATGCATCCCAGCATGCACTAGCTGACAAAAAGAGAAACTGTTTACCAGTTTATTCAGTGCACATACAGTACTATATATTCACCCAAACAAGCTTACACACACACACACACACACACACACACACACACACACACACACACACACACACACACACACACACACACACACAACGGGCAGACTACATGATACAATCATTCTAACAGTGGGAAATGAAGATTATCAAAACTTATGGTTGAGTAATAGTGACATGGTTTCCTCTTCCCTGCAATGTGTACGTCAACAATAATAACTGCACCCCTCAACAACGGTTGACAAATTCACATTGAGAAGTAGCCCCGTGTGAAAGTAAAAAAACAATGGCATCATAATCAGCACACAGTTGAACATCTCCCTCAAAAACTAGAGCCATTTAAAAAAAAAAAAAAAAAAAAAAAGGAAACAAATCAATCATTACTGAGTGTGGCACCCTGCTTTCATTAGAAAATCATATAGATTAAATGTTAATCACAGCTAACTATATACCAGTGGGCTTCTGCCAAGATGACAGATGGACCATTAATGAGAATAACAAGGGGATCTTAGTCTGTACGCAGATATGGAGATGCAACAACAATCACAACACCACACTTGGTTTCCAAAAAACCTGTTATTTAGACCGAAATAAAGGAAGACAATCAGTATGCACACGCAGAATACTTTTTTCCCCAAAAGTCAAAGAGTATGTGTTACACTGTGGATGCAGTCATGTTTTAAGATGTTTTCATAGTGCGTTCTGCCACAGGAGACTGGGGGAAATTGGTGCTAACACCTGTCACACACATTCAGCATCAGATATTAGCATCCGTCTCTTCTACTGGTCTGTGAGTGATGAATAATTACTCTTGTTTTAAAATCTGCCTATTAGCACTAACCAGGTTATATTGGACATCTGCCTCAGAAAGCTGACTGGTATAATTGGCCGCCATCGCATCGCGCTTCACTCTATAGCAAAGCACACCGGCGTGACAGGCGTTCACGAGCGGCGTTGCCTCGTCGTGACGCAGCTCCCACATGGCGCTTTCACAAATGAGTCAAATGAAATTGTAGGCTATGAGATGAAAGTTGTGGTGAAAACAGAACACATATGTCCACGCGTGGCGCTCAGTGGCATGTTATTGGCACGGTGTTTTCATCAGGTCTGATAACATATGTTTAGAACTCGGGAGGCTCAGGGCAGCAGGGAATTGCGCGGCGTTTGAAGTCAACTGCCGCATTAAAGCAGAGGAGCGGCACAGTTGTGAGGAGATGCTCCTTGTTCAAAGGGATGGAAGGAACCGCTCCGGGGAGCGTCCAACATCAAGAGCTGACCCCGGCGCTGTTTCCCGCTACCTTCTGCCATGCATCCCGCTGCCGTATGCTGTGATTCCCAAAGACCGGCAGGCCTGTGCCATCTGGCCTCACTTCGGAATCCCCGGACACATATTGGGAATCCAAACTATGCCACCTCCCAGTCTCTCCCTTCCCTCTGCCCTCGCTCCCTCTGGGTCGTCTCCACGCCTCCACTTCATCCCTGCTTGAGTGTTGGCTCAAGTGGAAGGGGTCTGCTCTCCAAGTGATCCCAGTTGCCCTTTTCCTCTTTAATCCCCTTGTGATGGGATCCAGTAGGAGTCCTTTAAATTCAGAGGGAAACAGTCGATAGTTTTTAAGATGAAGGAAACCCCCAGAGAGTTCTCCACTAACTGTAGTCTGTCTCTGGCATAGGGTGCTTGCTTTGTTCATGACCACAACACTGCTTTTTTTCTGATCTGCTGCTCTTTAAACAAGCCTAAAATTTCAAATTCACCTTCACCAAAAAACCCTAGACTTACACAATTCAAAGCCTCAGATTACGACTACATTGGTTTGCTGCCACATCTTTACCAACCTTCCAGTTTGAGAGGGCTCACTGTGGCGCTGACATGTCTACAAGAAAGAAGAGGCTCCAGGAAGAGAGTGGTGGTGGGCTGTACAGTATGTTCTGTAGCACCACCGCGGATTTCACACTCTTTTTGTGTGTCTCTTTCTTTTCCTCTCCTCTGGGCGTCTCCTCAGTGGGGAATTGGATTCCCTAATAACTGGGGAATCAAAGTTGGACAGCGCCACTGCTGAGACTCATAAAGGGAGCAGTGAAGTGGCTGGCCATTCATTCATTCAGCCATTACAACGTGTACCAGATGGACACTGCACGTCACCGGGTGACATCTCAAGACAGCCGCGGCCGCCGGACTGCCCGGCGTGGAAGAGATGAAAGTTACGAGGGAAGGTTGCCTCAAACAGAGACAGATCTGATCAACAACTGCACAGAGATGAAATCAAAGTGGTTGAAGCATGTGGCGTGAGGCATCTGGTATTCTAGCAAACAGAAGTGAGAGGAGCTGCCAACGCTTTCCGGGGGAGAGTAGCCTCCCCCGCTCGGCGGCCTCAAGCCAGTGGAAATGCTCCTGGCTTGGGTTTTAATCCACAAGAGGTGTGTTGTTTGCCTGCGTTGTCCTAAAGTTATTTTTGTGGGAGGGCGAGGGATTTTAGGCCTGAATCAAGAGTAGTAGAGACACAAGACGGGCATGTGACAAAGGTCCTGGGCCGGTTTTGAACCAGGGATACATGTTTACATAGTACACACATTTGAGAGCAGCAAGCTGCCAGGACGCCCCCTGTGCTAAGTTCCTACCACAACAGTAGTTTATGTATTCAAAGTAAATCAATAGCAAAGGTGACATTAGGAATGTGTGCTGGCTGGAAAGACGCCAGTACATCTGCTCAAATCCTGGGCCACTTTTCTTATCTGCCAGGGGAGCCAAGACCTGATAACACATTTTTAAAATGGCCTTTTTTTTTGGTCTGTTTTACATCAACAAATACTGCGTATCCCAACAAATTAAACAGAGTTAATGTAATGTGGTGTATTACAACATAGCGGATGGTGTATCTGTGTACATCTGTACGTCGAGTGTAAAGAACCTGTCAAGCGCCCCTGGCATTGATTTTACATTTCATACTACTTCCTGCATAGAGCACTGTGAGCATCTGATCCCCTAATCTCCGAATGCCAGCTTTCACTCAATGTCATCTGCCAATGAGCTGCAACCAGGCGCCCATCCTGCCTCTGGCACCAGAACTGCACCCATCCAGCTTGTGTGCGCTAATACCCACCGTTGCTAGGCTACAACGAGAGGAATCAAATTTAGGTGGCTTCCACAGCTGCGCTGTACTGTTGTGCACTGAGGGATATACATGGCAGCGTTCCCAGTATGCACCTGGATGGAATGAAACAGGAAGGAGTGGAGAAGTCTAATCTACTACGTACAGTTGTGGCCGTCTGCCCTGTTTTTTCCCTCCCCCCCCCCGAAAGTATGTCCGGAAACAAGAGGAAATCACATTTCACATTATGGATTTGGAGATTTCTTTAAGAAGCCTTACACCGTTGACCATGTAGACGTTATGTGTTTTACTGACAGGAAGGTCAGCGGGGGGGATTTAAAGTAGTGGGTCAGGAAAAGTGGGATTTTATCTGGAAGCTGTTAGCTTCTGGTCGGATTGCAAGCTCTTTCTAAAACAGTGCCACGGGGTGTTTAACTGAGCCGTGTGATAAATAGAAACATGTGGGATTTAAAAGTTGGGCGGACTCTTGTGATAACACCGATCTAAAAGCAGGCTGCTTTCTCCACAGAGTCACACTACTGCTAGTTCTGAGATTTCACTCATCTTTTCATCGGTTCATTGCATCACTGACTGCTCTTCGCTCGGATCTGCTAAAGAACAGAGTTTAACAATTAGCTGCGAACCGTCTCTCAAACAATGAGGGGCTTCTCCACAGCGGACTACCTGCATCTTAGTTTCAATGTGATCAGTGTGTCGCGCTGCTCAGACGTTGTTAATTCACAAGGTTCACGCAAGTGTGACATCTCAACAATCACGTTTTAAAAGAGTTGAGTGCCAAAGGCTGAATTATTAGATCTCGGAAAGCATGCAAGGCTGACATGAAAACATTTATAAAAACAATAAAAAAAGGCCTTGGTTAAAAGATCTTTTTTTAAAGCTCACATTTCTGAGTTTAACTCAAATTACAGTCTTAATACTCTTACTATTCAATTAGCAACATGGGATGCATGCTGTAGACAGTATGTGCCCTCAAAAACCTTCATGATAATTAAAGGTAGGTAGGAATAGTTTGACATTTCATGACATTAAAGTGGTGTGGGTCTTCTCATCTGACTCTCAGCAAGAATGCCAGTGAGCTTATTTCTCAATATGTCAAACGGTTTCTTAATTTTAAATGAATATGTAGAGCTAGGGAAAACTGAAGAAATTACAGATGCCTCTCGACTTTCATCTAAATTTAAAAAGTTCAACTTAAACTGAATTTGTACTAGATGTACTCTGTCCACATACTGTACCTAAAACTAATTTCCTTTGAATTTCTCGTAAAAGCCAACAACATCACTCAAGTTGGACTCGGAGGAGAAAGAATGAAAGTGAACTCAATCAGCGAGAGTGGATTCCTCTTTTAACTTTAAAGTTGGACCTAACCAGTGGGAGGAGAGCAATCGTTTAACACGGCCTATCGATGCTGAGTAATGGATGCACAAATACACTTTCATTTGAAAAAGGGCCAAGTTTGTGGACTTTGGCATCCACCCCCTCCACCTCCTCTGCTGCATTCACTGCACCCGCACACTTCCACTAACCAAAAAAGCTCCTCCTGGATCTGCATCGTGGTACCAAACATTTCTCTCTAAACCACATCGGGAGTCAGGAGAAGCTCCATATCTGACCAGCAACGTGTTGCTTCAGCCCAAAAGTGCAAAATAAACCCTCTGCCTCCTCCAGCTCCTGACAGATGTCGTTGCCAGCTCTCCCGATGGCAGTAAGATGACAGAGCTGCCAAAATATTCAGTCTCCATTAGTAGAGGTAGCTCACGTGATGTTCAAGTGCATCCCATCAAGGAAATGTCTCATCTGTAGAATAATTGGAACATTAATGTGGACAGAGATGAAATAATTCCCAACACCTAGGATTCAGTCGCCGTCTTCCTTCGTTCTTTTCTTCACGTCACTTCCATTTAGAAGACGAGTTGTTGTTACCTAGAGTTAAAGTAAAGACTTCTTTTATTTATATGACATTTTAAATATAAATCACCATGACGTATTGTCATAGCTTTTAAAAAATCCAGCAATATCTAAAATTCTTCTACCCTAACCCTAACCCTGTGATATTAAAATGCTGCTTACATGTTGATGTCTTAATAATCCAACACTATAATATTTGCTGTTTAAGCGGTACTTTTCTAATACTAGTGAATTTAGCTGCTCTTGAATCTGTACTTAAGCAACGTTGTCAGTGCGGGGCTTTTACTTGTAATAGAGTATTTTTACTATTGTGATATTGATTTAACATATGTGAGTGACTTCAACAGGATTCGGATCAACTCTAACTTATTAAATCTGCATCACGTGGATTTCTATTGTTATGAAGAAAGTTAATCAAACTGATATATTGGAATAACAAGGATAAGACATGATGAAAATCAAGCACATACATTTAAAAACAAATACATGGGAAGACATGAAGGAGACATCTTTAACAGGCAATGCCTGCTGTTGGATGGCTTATTAAATTAAACAGCTATATGTTGCCTGTGGGAACTGGCATATCTGAAGACCTACAAGCTTCTCTTTTTCCCACACACACAAACACACACGCACACACACACACTCAGTCTCACGCCCCATGTGAACACTCATCTTTAACGAGGGGAGAGCTGCAACCGTGCGTCATTGTTTTTGAGAGGCTGCCCTAAAGGCACGTTACCGCTCAATGTGGGACTGCTTCTCCCAGTCATACGTCCCCTCTTGTTGATTGTGCAGCGTGGATCAGCGTCAACAAAGGCATCATTAGTGGGGCTTTGGTCCCCAACAGGCCTGGGCTAATTATGAATGGGGGGCCCGGTAATAATTCAAGGGCCCATCGGTGCAGCTTGAAACTGAAGAGAGAACTTCACAGATTCAGCGGTGGCGTGCTCGGCCCATCTGCCTCCATCTCCCAGCCACCTGCCTGAAGATCTGACCCACGTCAGCAACGAGAATGGAGCACCATTATACACAAGAGAGCAGCGCAGCAAACATATGGGAGTTGTACGTCGCTTTAATGAATGATATGCTGTGGTCGTTAAAAGCTTCGGACAATTACCTGGTTAGAGCACGACGGCCTGCCTGGTAAAACAACAATTTTGCATTTGTTTCAGGATCTCGACTTGAATTATTGCACCTGTCTTACATGCTGGAGCTAGCAAAGTGGCACACACATACACACACACACACACACACACACACACACACACACAGAATGCTGATGAAATCTTCCTGGGGAAACTGATGGGTAAAAAAGCTCAAATCCAGATCTTAAATGATCTGTCGTACACGTGTGTTTGTTCATTGCTGTGACTGCTGTAATAATTGTGTAATTGCCATAGATTCATGGAGAAGTGATCACTTTGTCCGCCAGAGGAGGGCAGTATCCATTTTCTTAATCACATCTCAAGTGATTTCCCCCCCCTTGGCCAAAGCAAGCACAAACATTGCTCCCATTCCAAACCACACAAAAGAGGGAATTTGAAAGTAAACAAATGAGCCCGATGGGATGATCAGCGTTCTCAGATTCGCAGCATAAACTCTTTTCCCATGGAGCCGGCTCATAATTTCAACACAGGCCTCAGATTTATCTCTCAGCGCTTGATTCGAATTAGTGACGAGGCTCCGGTTTACAGCAGCTCTCAGATTTGACGTCTTTTTTAAAAAAGACAATCCAAAAGAGGAGACAGGGTGAGAATAAGATGCAATTTAGGGAGCGTCTGCTGTGGGGAGCTCACATTATTTACAGATGTTGAGAGTGTGATATTGTCTCATTTTAACGTCAGAACAGATTCTATAGTATGTTCAACTCATTTGAAATGTGAGCAAAACCTGAGCCATAAAGTATTCATGAAATCATGAGCTGTAGCATGTGGGCTGGGAATGCAAATATATGGATATGGTTTTCCTTCCAGATGCTGATGAATAACATGGTCAAGCGTACGGTACGTTCAGTGGCTCTGTAGCATGCCGATATTAGACATAATGTTACTCAAAACGCTATTTTCTAAGTTGATGGAGCAACCAGCTCAGTTCAAACCTTATTCTCTAGATATAAAGTGAATATGTCACCAATCTGCCCGAGCCGCTCGTTAATATGCACGTTCTAATTTGGGCCTCCACATATAGTCACCGAGTCTTTTTTGAATGGAGCAGCTAATTTGAACATAATCTAGAGTGGCACACAGCTTTTGTCGGCGATGACGACGTCACCCTATGGATTATTCACGCTGCTGGCAGAGAAGGGTTCCAACAATACGTTCCCTACCAGTTATGAGTGCTGCCGTGGAGGCAGTGAGTCCGGTCTCTTTTGTTTTCTTTTCTAAATTCATACAGTGAACCACATGGGCCGCCAGCTTTTCTTTAAGTGCTCTAATGCAACATTTTCCCAAGAATGTGAGCGGCAATATTGTTTTGGACCTGAACACACACTGTTAGGATGTCATGTAGACTGTCATGCAGCAGTCCCTCTTCTGGAGAGAGCTGGTCATATTTGTGGCTTCCAATGCAGAGCTGCGGTGAGGATTTGCCTTCCCCTCTCAGTTCCAGGAGGAGGGAGCTACTGATTGTAAAGAAAAAAGGGGAGCTGAACACTCGGTCAAAAAAACACAGGGCTGGTTTTGATCTGGATTCAATGGCCTGGAATAACTGGCCCCTGAAGAGCTCTTGTGTCAAATGGTATCTGTGACAGGGAACAGAGACGGGGGATAAACATGCTGCATTTCACATGTGGACATAACACCTCCCCCTCACACCATCTGGAGGAGAACAACCTCATTTACCACCACTAAAATAAATATCTGGGTTTGGTTGCCTTTCAGAAACGTATCAGTCACAGAATCTGATGCAACAGCTAGTTGCTAGCATCTAACCTAACAAAGAGGCTGCTGCAGCTACACTACGAGCGATGAAACGCTGCCTTTCAACAACAGGCAGAGCGTCGGGCTGGCACTGAGGATCCAGTCTGAGTCTCTCCCTTTGAGTCGTCCTCTGCTTTGTAATGTGAGGGTGTTTGGAGGCAGGTCAAAAGGCCCTTTCAACCCAAGTCCTCACCTACTTCCTAATGAATTCCCAGGGTCCATCAACCTGCAGGCGCTCCCATACAAGCTAACCAATGATTACACCTTGAGGGGGAGAGGGGGCGGGTAGATGAAGAGGAGGAGGAGAAGCCGGTGAGCATCCCCAGTACACCCACACACACACACACACACACACACACACACACAACAACCACCACCACCACCACTACCATCACCCCCCAGACTGGAGGCAGGTGCAGCAGCAAATCAAGCCTCATTAGCTGCACCTTCTGCTAGCGTATACCGTGGACAGATGGAAGCTCGCCCTCACATGTTACCTCACATCAGATGGCAGTTGGAGGAGGGTGGCTAGGGGGTAACAGGGAGGTACACTCGCCCCCTTCTGCCGGCACTACTTCCTTCGAGCTACAAGATGCCCCTAAGCGCTGATCTAGCGCTGGAATGCTCCTTAACCTTAATCCTGCTGGCAGCTACTGGTTTCCAGAGAATATCTTACATCCGATCAGTTGTAACTTATTCCCCGTCAGACCTGGCCCGGGTTAGAGAGTTGCATTCCTGGCCCAAGGAGGAGTCATGGACCTGCAGAGGCCTCCGGGGCTGTGTTTGTGCCGAATCTGTATGTAAAGAGAGCTGGGAGCGTGTACGCGTTTGCGTGCGCAGGCATATCATATGCTAAAACACACTATGGGGCCACCAGGTAAGCGACAGAGCTTCTGCTGCAGAGTATCACATCGCCCCTTTGTCCTCACGGCTCTGACACAAGATCCCGAGTAGCTAATTGATACAACGGTGCAATTCATTGGTGCCCAGGCCCAGTGTCAACACCTTTAAGGTAACAGTGGATTTATCCTCATCCCACAAGGGGGAGGCCATGTTCAAATTTGTGGTTTCAATGTGAGAAGAAATATTGGGCTTTTTGGTTTGGGATGCGTCGTGGCTCTAATTCACTGAATCATCTGAGAAGAAAGATGCCCGCTTGATAGACAGCACCCTAATCTAACACTAGATGTCCCCTCAAACCTCAAGTGACAAGGTTCTGTTTAAAAAAAATAAAAAGTACAACAAAACTGGACAGGACAGGACAGGACAGGAAAAAAGAAAAAGGCATTGCTTCCATATAATCAACTGAAAACCCAAGGAGAAAGAAGTCACAGGGCTGGGCATTGATTAACATTAAAGGTAACTGTTAGGTGCTTAATCCAGATAATGACGATAACATAAGTGGTGTTTTGGCAAGCTGTTATGTATAATGAATCAAATATCTGGGTCTATATGATTAAATTTAGGTTTAAGGTTCCTAGGGGTGGGGATAGGGAAATTCTTAAAAGGGTGTTGGTTGAGTTGCAGGAAGAATGAGGGCAGGGGCACAATGGGTACTTTGTCTAGGCCTGGTAGCCAGCAG
>NW_022605599.1:249817-250217 GCF_008692095.1 Etheostoma spectabile | reverse complement strand
GGGGGGGGGGGTCGCTGCAGTGGGAGCGGAGCTGCGGCATTAATGGATTGAACTTAAGTAGTTGGCTTGGAATCCTTAAGTTTTTTGGGGCTGCAACCATGCAAACCGCGGCGTTTCATTACCCACATCCAGAGAATGCCGCTCATATTGTAGAATGATGTAGAATTATGTATGGAAATGGGATGTGCCTCCCAGCTGCATCAATATCTTTACAAAAACCATGGATCAATGCCTGCACTGTATGAGAACTCATAGAAAGCTTCCTCACAGCTCTGCAGTTCCCCTTCATCTCTTCATCTTCATCTTCATCTCTCTACATTGTTTCTGTTTATACATATTAGTGTGTCTATATATTGTTTGTTGGGTTGTTTGTTTTGAATGTGTAAGCACATTGTGAGCA
>NW_022605599.1:244570-249795 GCF_008692095.1 Etheostoma spectabile | reverse complement strand
CTCGTATGTGTCTTCATACCTGGTCAATAAAGCTGATTCTGATTCTGATTCTGATTCAGAAAATTCAGGTTTAAGGTTGCATGATAATAAACTAAAATGTCTCAATGAATTCTGTTAAATAATCTGTATTTAGATGTATGTTGCAGTACAAATCAGGTCAGGGTCGTGTCAGGTTAGGGCCAGTTTGACTGGTCTTCCTTCTTCAGTTCCCAACAGCTAACCCTAACTCTAACCCTAACCCTAACCCTAACCCTAAGCCTAACCCTAACCCTAAGCCTAAGCCTAACCCTAACCCTAACCCTAAGCCTAACCCTAAGCCTAAGCCTAAGCCTAACCCTAACCCTAACACCTAACCCTAACCCTAACCCTAACTCTAACCCTAACCCTAAGCCTAACCCTAAGCCTAACCCTAACACCTAACCCTAAGCCTAACCCTAACCCTAACCCTAACCCTAACCCTAAGCCTAACCCTAACCCTAACCCTAACCCTAAGCCTAACCCTAACCCTAACCCTAAGCCTAAGCCTAACCCTAACCCTAAGCCTAACTCTAACCCTAACCCTAACCCTAACCCTAACCCTAACCCTAAGTCGTAGACAGAAGGTGCCTCAAGGGGAATGATTTAACCCAACCTAAACATGGGATATTTCATAAATTTAAGACAAATGTTTTCGAGGCGACGTCAACATCTCTGAGAACCTTCCGTGTTGGGGATCTCAGGTCCTTGTGTAAATGAACTGCGTCCGTCTTGACATTTTAACAACATCCATTTCAATCAAGCTGCTGAGGAGGTACTTCTGTTTGGCTGGGAGCTAATGAAGAGAAACAGACACACATATGGGACTTTTTTTTATTTCCCCCCCCATTCTTTTTCTTCTTTTTTTCCCGTCTTATCCTTCCATCTACCCCCAGATCCAGATCCATATGCCATATGGGAAAGTGTGGATGAGAAGATCCGAGAGCTCAGTTCATGTTCTGTCTTTTTCCAAACGCAGCTGAAAGAATCAAAAAGTCTCCCTCTCATGTCACACCCGCTCCCACGGGCACACGGAAGTCAAGGTCACACTCGCGGCCCTTCTAATGACGGCCCTTTTTTCCTGGGTTTTTGTTTCATTTAGAGGAAATCTTCACCGTTAATCCGTTGCCTGGCGCCAGGTTTGAACGCGCCGTGCCATATGTTGTGTGCAGTCTCACTACCTCACTTCTAAACCAAGGATTTTTAAATTTGTCATTTTGATATGCTTCACAACCAGACAGCCTGTTCAGGTGGCCTCACGCTCTTTGTTAATGTTAAGCTGATAACGGCGTTAATACTTTTTAAAACCAAAATGCAATGCAGACAAGATTTGAGGTTCCCCGTGTATGATTAAAACCCTGACAGATGCAACCTTAACCTTGAAGATAAAAGCCTTAAGTACGGTTTAAACCACTCTATGGTATCAGTCTCATATTAAACATAGAAACATTTCTCACTAGAAGACAGTCACAGTTTCCAGCTCCAGAGGAGAATTCTGCCTCAATCACATCGACGTGCTCCAGCCCAGATGAAGTCTGGAAGCCATTAACACGGTATAGCACGGCTTCAGCAGAAAGTACAGTAAATGTCAAGCAGGTGAGGGATTCAAAAGCTGTAATGATGCAAATCTTTACTCATCAATCTCCGATCAGAAAAAAAAGATTTTGTGAAGTCTGCAGCGTTATTTTCAAGCTCGGCGCTATTTGTTTTAAATCTCACACACTGGAAATCAACTTTTTAAAAATTGTTTTGAGAAATGTGCTGCCGGAGCCATATCTGCGGGGAGTACAATATATGCAGCAGTTATAATTTGGCAGGGTTACATGAGGCAGATGTTTATGGAAACCATACTGAAGATACTGACACAGCCCTGCCTGCATTATATACATAAAGCAGCTCCCTCCAACATAAACAATTATTTCAGGAGTGTTTTCACAGGTGGGAGTGCAATATTACTGTGCCCGAGTCTATACGTCGCACCATTCATCATGTAATTAGTTTTTTATATGAAGTAGATTGCCTCCTTATTGGGTGTCACTTCGACTCAACGCTGTCAAAGAGAGAAGCCCTTTCTGTTCCATCAGCCCATCTTTACTCGGCATACCTGCCAACACAGCTAGGAAGAAATTACCCTAATCGCGGTAATTAACATCAATAATTATTGACAGTGCCACAGACTGGAGGCAATGACGGACAAAAGAGTTGCTTTCTTTGTTGAGGGCTTTGAAGCCAAAATCCCGGAAGAAGAATCGTTTCCGCTGTTTAAAAAAAAAGAAAAAATAAAAAAGTCCAGTTGACGTTTGGAGCGAGGTATGGGAGCCAGGGTGATGTCATATACTTGCTAACGTAGAGTGCCAACCGGTAACAGCAGGCGACCCCACCAACACACACACACACACACACACACACACACACACACACACACACTCCAGCGCTGCCACCCCTGCATCTCCTCTCTGTTTGCCAGGAGTGCACCTGCAGCTTATTATCCGAGCCTTTAGGTTCATAATGTAGCGCAGGTGCCAAAGTGCCACAGCACCAGTGTAACACACACAAGTCAACAAACATAACAGGCACCAAAATGGGCATACACACACTTGCAGATGTGCGATGATTAATTAATGCTATGGTAGGTGAATCCTAAACATTGTTCCCTCCCAGTGTTGGGAAACATGGGGAGCACACAAGTGAAGAGTCTATTTTACGAATACTAGATACGTTGTTACAATCACCTTGAAATGTTTTGATGCCAAAATTAAGGTTTATGTCTCAGACATGGGGCTGTAGGGCAGAGGTTTTCAGAGTGGGAAGCAGGCCTCCCCAGGGGTGCTCCAAATAGTTTCAGTGAAAGAAACTGATAAAATATCACATTATATATCAAAATAAGATCCCAGGGAATAGCCTACATGTGTGTTATTTGGTTAAAGATAATTTTTTTCCACTTTCCCAGGACAGACCTTTTTATGTATTTGTTGTGGTCTGAAGTTATGTCAAACAGCAGTATTATGATATTTTGCTCATTGTCTATTGGATCAAATAACATTATTGATGATTGTATAGGCATGCAGGACTTTGAGGGGTGATGAGGGCCTTTTCCCAACCTTTGTCTGAGAGATGGCCCACAGTCTCACACTCTGAAAACCCTGCTGTAGTGTACTATACATAAAGGTAAAGTTACCATACCTAGATTATAATTTCATGGGTAAATGTGTACTATGATGTAATAATGTGGAATGCAGTAGTGTGCTTTAGGGTGGACTGCCTTAGCGCCTTACTATGCTGGGTGCAAAGGTTACCTTTTAAAATAAGTCAAGGCTTTTAACTCACGCGTTGCCTCTTTCATTTGTGATAAGAAGGAATAGCCTACATTATCCAGATTTAGTCAAAAATACATGACTGGAAACACACTGTCTTGGGGGGGGGGCGGCAACACTGTTGTTGTATATGCACTCTGTATACCAGATGTGTGTGTTTGTCTTGATCGTAAAAAGAGATTTTGGTGCACACTGCTGACACGCAGGTGACGTGATGTGATTTTATGTGATGTGAAAGCTGAGGGAAACCACTCACTATTCCATCCCAGGAAGACATAACTCATAACGAGGGACGTTTCTTCAGGAGACGAGCAGCAGTCACCTGGCTGGCGTGAACACTAACGAGGACAGGTGGAACAAATCAAGGCAATCGACCTGAGCTCAGTGGAAAGCCAGTACACGTTATCAGGAAAGTCCAAACAGACGACATCTTACCTGCATTTATTGAATGTGAAGAGAAATGTCTAGTTACATATATAGATAGAAAATGTAAATGCCACTCGGGTAACTGTGATTGTCCTGAAAAGTTTGCCGAAATTTCAAATATATATGGAAACCATTTGCTCTTCTTAATGTAGAGGTCAAAGGTCGGACTCATGTCCAGACCGGCAGCCCTGGAGCTGCATCCGCAGTGTGGATGCTCGTGCCAACACAAGGCCGTTGTGGATGGTTCCCCTTCTCCCCGTGACCCCTGCAAAGCGTTGTCTTGCTGAACTAGGTCTGGTGCGGCCCTCGGCATATTCGCGTTATGGTATTGATATCCCTCGTCCTGCAGACACATTCATTTAACAGCAGAGCCTCAATGCCAGGCCACGCTGTTGGGCAGTAGAGAGCATCCGTCTGTTTCTTTCATTTTGAGCATGTGTACACTTGATATTATGTTCAAGGAAATAGAAACACAACACAACAACATGGTCTGTGTTCTTACCCACGTTGTTCGCTGATGATTTTGTGCGCCCTGAATTGATGGAAAACCACAAGCGAGCTGAGACACTGACCACAGGCACCCCGATCCAGACTCAGTGACAGACCTTGTGGTGACATCTGCTTTTACTCAGGGAGAGCACTTCAGCACTTAATAAAGCATGTAATCACACGGTTGTAACTTGGGAGCAGACAAAGCAACGCTCGGCAAACGCTTCGAAGACCGACGTCTCCTTTTTCCAGAAATGTCTGTTTCTGCTTATCTGATTTCAGTTTATCAGCAATTTTACATTAAGACCCAAATGAAGACAAACAGCTACTGAAAGCCTTTGTGATTGATAACAGGTCTTTACCGCACAAGCAAGAAAGCCGTTTACAACTAAATACTGCTGTAAAGTTGCTGGTCTCGTTTCCTTCATACACCTGCATGCAATTTTCGACATGTAAGTGGACAGGAAAAGGCAAGGAGTCGCAGTTAACATTTTTAATCCCGATGTAATTTAGGAGGCTAAAAGCTGCATGTCACACGCAACAAAGGCGGTATTGTGAGCTCCATGACAGCTGGGTTACAGTTCTTCTTTTTGTTATCACCCAACAAGACAAGCTGACGTGGCAGACAGTCCATGCCACATTGCTGAAATATTTTGCCATCTACAGATAAAAAAAGAAGAAGAAACCACCCCAGTTGTCTCAGGTTTTGCAAAGACAAAATGTTAAGGCTGCACCAGCTTCGTAGTGCACAGGCAGGCTAAAGCGAAACCCACTTTGAGTGTGTTCTCTGCATCTCTTCTCATATTTCAGCTAAACTGCCTCCTCGCCATGGCCAAGGAATGCATCAAGCGCCATAAATCAAGGGCTTGATAGGAACTTGGCGGTCGGACAGCAGTGCAGAAAGCTGTGTTATGTAGCTCCAGTACAGTGAAGATGTTTTAAGGTGAACATTACCATCTTGGAGGAAGAGAAAAACGAGGG
>NW_022605599.1:242862-244560 GCF_008692095.1 Etheostoma spectabile | reverse complement strand
GGGGGGGGACTTTGATTCAGGGGAGTTTTGTCCAAATGACAGCGCAATGAAAGGCCTTCTCACCTCCTTCAGCCCTTTGCTTTTCTTCACTTGTGAATCACTGTGATCCTCGTGGAATAGAGGAACACGGACCTGAAAACCCCGGTCTGGTGCTGCGTTCGTTTCATTTACACTGCAGATCACGCATGGTGCAAAGTGCACGCAGGTGGGTTTGCTCGAGCTCTATCTCGTGTCTCTTTCTCGCAGGAACGAGGGAAAGAGTTCATGTGCAGGAGGCAGCCGGCGCTGTGCGTGCCAGGTTTGTTTGTCACATCTCCGCCTGTCTGCGCCTTATGCAAATGCCCAGGGGGCTGGCAGGGACGGCTCCATGGGAAACTGCTGGTGCTAATCCAGCATGTTGAACAGGGGAGGAGAGGAGTACTTTTCAATAAAGCACCCCCACCCCTCTGTCAAGTCACACAAACACACACACACACACACACACACACACGAACAGTGTGTTCTCATGCTATGTGCGTGTAACAAACAGGGGCAACACAAAGACGCACACATGAGTTTGCTTCCTCTCTCTCGCTCTCTCACAAACACACACACACACACACACACACACTGAACACCTGTTTCTTTTCTGCGCATCCAAACAGACATGCTTTAATATGTGAACAAATCCCACGATCTTAAGATCCCCGCTCACTCCGCCGGGTGTAATACCGGGGTGCTTTCAACGAGATAACAACAACCCTCAGTGTGATCGGCCTGTTCTACCACGTAAGGATGGACTAATAACACGCTCCAGCCACAGTCCGTGACTTAGACTATGAAATTTATGCAAATTTGTGTGGGAATACACAGAGCTGAGAGTACTATTTAAGACTAGTGCGTTTTTCAGACGGCCCTCTTTTATTCCCCGAGCACTCTTCAACTACATTTTGGCAAACTGTCGTCTGAGCTCTGGAGGCTAAAGTTGATAAAAGATGGACTGTCACGAAACGTCTCCAAATGGATTTTAGTGAAGCACACAAAGTTGAGTTTAAGAAGTTGACATTTTGGCAACAATGCTTATTCATCTTTTTGCAGAGTTAAATGAGAAGATCAGTACCACTTTGATATGTGTTAAATATAAAGCTAGAGCTAGGAGATGCTTAGCTAGCTTAGCACAAAGACGTGGACTAGCTAGGACTAGCTACTGCTACCCTGTGACACCAAAACCTTGTCTTTTTCACACGTTTATTTCATAAAATGTTGAACAATTCCTTTGTGAGCAGTCCGGTTACTGGGCCCTCTTCCCTTGTGGATTTCTTACAATCTTAAATGTGAGATTGTATCTATTTCAAAGAAGTTAATATTTTGTTTCCTTTTTCTATTGAAATCATGAGCTGTGTCTGCACCAAACACTAACAATATAATTCTCACCATTAGTCGTAAACCAATGAGGAATCTGCACGCATTCGGCCTTAACGACATCCTGCTAGATAAAGTGCATTGCACTCATACTTTGATGCCATAAGACGAAAGGATCAGATTAATTCATTACCTTATTCCAACAGCACACAAGATGAATATTATATTCCCCCCATAAAACTTGGGGACGTGACAGAGTTCTTTGTGCTGGCATTGGCTCGTGTCCAACAGCCGAGTCCAGCCTCTGCCCTCACAGGGCTGTGTGAGACGTAGACTCGCTGTGCTTTCCCCCCCCCC
>NW_022605599.1:241599-242852 GCF_008692095.1 Etheostoma spectabile | reverse complement strand
CCCCCGTCCTCTCTTTGGTACACAGCGTTGGGGAACCACGAGGCGCCGTTACCTCTCCTGGATCCATGAGGGTAGAAGAAGGGGAAGAAGAAAAAAAAAACTGGACAAACACAAAGGCAATCAACAAATCCCCTCTGCTTGAGCCCCGTGCAACATAATAGGGCCAAATCATCATCTATTTAGCTTCGTCAAATCACTGACAGCAGGCCTTGATAAAAGAGAGCAGAAAATATGTAGGGTACAAGACGCTGCCAAGACCCTCACCGACTAGAGCCCTCTATTGAAGCCAGATGTTGACTGAACTGGCCAATTTTGATAAATGGCATGATGATTACCATTATAGATCGGGTAATTTTATATCAGCGTGCCACATTGTTGGTCGTCTTTAATGATAACCAAATGAACTCTGGGTTGTGCCCGAGGCCAGGTGGGCTTTTCTGGGACTGGTGTGCCGCATGCAGAGCGCCCCTGCTGCGGACAGGGCGCCGGGTCTCGTGGGCACGGCTGACGGTGCCCGTTGTTGTCATCAAGTGTCCAGCTGAGTCCTGAGCCCGTCACACAGACCTGTAATGAGACTTAATTGGTGCTTTAGCCCGACTTTTGCCTCATTCAAAGTCCTCAATCCCATTAGAACGGCTTACTAGATCAGAGCTCCGTGTACTTGACACAGTAACCCAGATGGATGTTACCTTGTGTGACCCTCGGAGCGCCCGGCAGACCGCTGTGGTCCAAACACTGTAGTCTGTCTCCCATTCCTCAGGGATTGGAGCATTACAGTAGATTAGCCGGAGTAATACCTCTATGGAGAACAGGTATGTGGGGTCACGGGTTCCCTCCAGGACATGAAAACCAATGTTTGCTTTCAGGGAAAACTGTCACAGACACACTTCTGAGAATCAATGAAATCCAATTAGTGCAATGCTTAGTCCTCTCCTCGGATTTGGCACTGTCCTTACTGTACCCCTGTAGGAGCTGGGAACCTGGTTTTGCTCTCAGCCTGGCTTTAGAGACTTTCCTGAGATTGGTGATCCAGAACTTATTAGGAAATTATTAGGGTGAATCTTAAAGGAAAAAAAGCAAGTCCCTTCCTAGCATCTTTAATATTTATGTTCAATAAACTCTTCTCCTGACTTAGAAAAAATCCGTCAAAAATATTCTATTCGTGGGAAACACAACACTGTAAATGTCATAGCAAGAGTCTAGTTCGAAGACAGGTGGCAGCTCTGCAGCCTCAGATAGACTAAGGTATCACC
>NW_022605599.1:240564-241589 GCF_008692095.1 Etheostoma spectabile | reverse complement strand
CCCCCCCCCCCCGGCCCCACCCGCGGATTCCACTTAAAATAAACAGAAATGAGATTAGATGATGCTATAGCCTTATCAATTACATGATGCTTGAGTCACATGTTGGAGAGGATTCTCCCAGACAGCCTCCACCGATTTTATGGAATTATTCTATGAGAAATCTCACAAGGGAAGAAGGAATCTGGGATCAGGAGAAAGCAAAAAACACATAACCCACCCCCGTCTCCACCCAAGGCATTTTCATACAGTCCCTGAATGCTTTTTGGATTTTTTTCAAATTTCCAACCAACTGTTTACCTGTTTACCGCCCAGTCAGCCCTCTAACAGGAACTGTGTCTAAGTCTCAAATTGCAATCATTCAAAATCAAATATAAGAAAACAAACACAAGAAAGAGACATCATGTAAAAGTCCTTTTTGTAGCATAGCTCATTTTATTGTTTAAACAGTTTTGCATAGGAAATATATCCACTTCCAGTAATTGACTGCAGTAAAAACAGCTGCTAGCAGTATAGGCTGGATATAACAGTAACAATCACAAAAAGTTGAGCCTTTATTTACACTGATTTTAATCTTGTGGCAATTTTAGCCCCTGCACCAAAACGTAACCAGCTGGAAGGCATCGCCCAACGCTCGGCGTTTCTAAAATCAATAAAGGAAGGGATATCAAGGCCTTCGCTATACAGTTCACAATGGACACCTGCGGCTCCTAAACTGTCAATGAAAAGATAAAAAACAAAAAAGGTTTCCAAAAAGTCCGCTAAAACGTACATTCAGATACATACATAGACCTTTGCACACACTTGCAGTGTAACTACGATCACTACTGGAGACTGTTTACATGTCGTTTTGTTGGTGTTGTTGTTGTTGTTCGTTATATATAATTCCACCGTGATTCAGGAAGTAGAAATGTGCGTGCAGAGGGAAGTAAAAGTGCCACAAGACCCGAAAAAAAAAACAATCAGCCCTGCAGAGAAAAACTGGTGAGTACTCTTAAGAAAAGACATTATTTTAGCTGTTCACTGCT
>NW_022605599.1:237456-240554 GCF_008692095.1 Etheostoma spectabile | reverse complement strand
ACCCCTCCCGGCAAAAAAAAAAAAACAAGCTCGAGTTGGGCATTGTGTGCTGACATAATTAATAATAAATCGCAAAAAACAAAGCAAAAACATCAAAATAAGTAATAAAGAGCATATTTCTAAATGAGTTTGCCACATTCTGTTCTGTGTGATGGTGTTTTCTCTTGTCACATATGAAAGTAAGTCTATCACATTTTACACGTATATACAACAGACACCGGGACAGCGGGAACAGGCACTGCATTGCTATCTTTTTGTCTTCTTTTGGTGAATGTTACATCCTGTAAAAATGCTGGTTTTCATGTTTTATAGAGACCTGATGCCGAGTGACTAGCAGCTAGCCAACGTATGGAAGGTGTGTATTGCTCATGTGGGATGAAAATGACGCTTTAGTCTGCATGGCTTCGCCCTCTCAGTCCCCACAAGTGTGAGTGCGTGACATTCAGAGAAGCGGAAATTTACACATATTGCATGAATGCCACAGGTCCTCCTTGCATAAAGTTGTCCTGTTTCTCGACGATCGCAGTGATCAATGCCAAAATACGTCGACGTCCGCCTTAAATGCGGCTCTTTCTCATGGGTGGAACATAACGTTTGAAGAGCTTTTTGACGGGCTACATTCACACCCTGCGTAGCAATAGCAATCCCATGCCTAAATACACGTAACTGCAGTAACTGCAGCTGATGTTTGTCTGTGGTGTGAATGAAGGGTTTTTCCTACATCACGTCAGGCATAGACAGCATGTGGAATGTGCAAAATGAACGATGCCTAGGTGTTGTTACTGACGGTTAGAGAGATATGGAAGAGCGTCGTCTGCAAACAAACTAATTAGACGGCTCAGCGTCGGCCGGTGGGATCTGATCTACGTCGTCTCGCAACATGTCCCCTGAAAAGAAACCCCAAAAAAGAAACTATCTGAAAGATTCACAGAGGACATTTTCTCACTGCAGATTTGACCTTCTGCTTCTCGCTTAAGGTCAGGTGCATTCTGGGCCTTTTCTACTGGTCGAGTGAAGTCACCTCCCAGCTGCTACAAGAAACACACTCACGCCGAGATCTTGTTGGACAAGAATTCACACGCGTTTGCGGAAAGAAAAAAAAAATTCGATAAATCACGTCACACTCGCTATGGCCACACTAATGAAAGAACAATTCAAATATTCATGAAGAGTTTCCCAAATGGAAATATCTAAGCACTAACCAAGATCAGAAATAATATTAATAATAATAATTAAAAAAAAAACCTTCATTGTTGTTGTTTATTTATATTTATGGATTTGTATAGAATATTTTCCCCCCTTTTTTACTTTACATACAGGAATACAACGGGGGAAAACACTTTAGATTCTACTTATCGGGAAAACCTGGAGAGTTGTAACTCAAATCCAGCCTCCAAAATAAAAACCCCAAATTCAATATGCTATTTTTTTTTCTTCCTAAAATGGAATTGACTTATTTTTTCCCCAGAATTGAAGATTTACAAATAAGGGCTTAAGAGAAGAACTCTTGAGAAAGTTTACAGTGTACAAACTCCTGTTTACGGCAGGCATTTTTTTTTTTCTTTTTCCCAATACAAAGACCCTCATCTTGTCTCGTTGTGTAGTGTCAGAGGCACTCTATCACACATCCGGCTCGCTAAGTCACAACACAACTCACCAATCACACACCACACACAAACACACACACACACACACACACACACACACACACACACACACACACCCGCGCACACATGCACACAAACACTCAAGCTGCCAAAGCAGAGTTCAACCCCACGGACTACTATCGACGCAATCAGGATATTTACCTTTATGTACAGTCTCCTATTCAAATAAACACCCACAGCACAGTGACCCTGACACATTTTTATCACACACACACACACACACACCCACTCACGAACACACACCTGGGGACAATGCACGTCAGTGGGGTCTCCAGTGGCCGAAGGCTGCAAAGCACTTGTAGTTTATCTTTTTAAAAAGAAAAAAAATAGCAAATGAAAACAACAAAATAAGACAGAACAGTGCACATCAAACGGGGCGACTTTTTGAAATTTTTCCTGCGTAAGAAATCTGGGTGAAGACGGAGAGATGGAGCTTGACTTGAGGATTATTTTAAAAACGTATTCTGCTTGTTACCCCCCCCCCCCCTGCTTACTACTGGGGGAGAACTCCCGGGGGGTCCCGTCTCTCCGAGGGGAACGTTTCTTCTTTCACGATTGTAGGGAAAGAGTGCAAAAGGTGTCGCAGCAGCATCGGAGGCGCTGCTCTCTCTGTGAGAAAAGTACTGTTGTTGGTTTTTTTATATGGTAAGATAATGATTGATATAAATAATGCCCTGTAATACGCCTGAGAGATTTAGTTTAAGACTAGGTTCAGAACACTGTACGGGGGAGCAGACGATTGCCTATGTGCTGGTTAAGTGCTACGCTTTTCTTCTAGTGGATTCTATTCATGCTTCTACGGGGCCACTGGAAACCACCAGGCTTCTGGGGTTCCGGTCTTTACTCTCTCCGCTGGGGACGTTTCTCAGGAATTCACACATGTGCATATCGTATATACATTTTTACAAATCTACTAGTTATAAAATACTTTCTAAAGGCTTGCCTGAGCCTGTCTGGGACTGATTTGGACAGGTCTCACTAGCATTAGTCGGTGTGTGATTGTTGCGCAGGTCACAGGCCACTTCACTGATGTGTTTAAGGCATCTACTCGGGAATGGCATTCGCTGACGTGACGTCCACAACAGTACGGCGTGGCGTCGGATCGGAGCGTGCAACGGTGTCCGCTGTCGGTTGCGGCTTTGAGGGATCTACGAGACAATGGGATTCTACGCAAAATGACTTCTTAAAATGATTGTCGTACTCAAGCCAAGCCGTCTCTCCGGTGAAAAATGAGCTCCTTCGAGAACACGCGCTAGCACCCCGGGTGTAAAGTTGAAAGGAAGAGTCACAGTAGACCAATCAGTGACTTTGCAGCCGTAGCAAGACCAAGGATGCGTTTTCTTTTTTTTTTTTTATAAGTACTTCTAGAAAAATACCGCCCCTCCCCCGAAAACTCCGAAATTCAAAATACACTGGAACACCGTCATTCGG
>NW_022605599.1:181321-237446 GCF_008692095.1 Etheostoma spectabile | reverse complement strand
AAAAAAAAAAAAGACCTTGTCACACACTGCATAGAAAGCAGTCCCCACTTTGGTCGATAAAAAAAAAAAGGAAAAGACCCACAACAACAACAACATCATCAACAACAACAACGACAAACAACGATATCAACAAAATAAATGCATTACAATATTGTCTATCTCCAAACTAGCCTCTAATAATTGACGCATCTATAAGCACTACCTACATAGGCAAAACTTGGTATTGCATAATTTTCATAATTCTGAATTCCACCCTCCACAATAGTAATTGGAAGATGAACAACATGAGCATTGAAAAATAAGAAAAACAAAAAAGATGACAGGTTATTAGAGAAACCACCAAAATACTGAGAGAGAGAGAGAGAGAGAAAAAAAAAAAAAACTGCTGGTTGATTACAAACTTTAAAACGGCAACTATACACAGCCTCGATATGCAATGTAACTGTGAGATAGAGTAGTACATGAAGTTAAAAATCAACAATTTCATTCAGAGTACAAAACAAGTCTTATCATAAAAATGTTAATTTTTTTTTCTATAATGATAAATGCAGCAAAAACAAGTGTAGTGATGTCTCTATATTCAAAGGCAAGGCACGTAATGTGGACTATATGTCATCGTGCAAATTAATAGTACTGGAGAGATTTTCCTTGTATAAATATGTCTGGACTGGAGAGGCATTGGTTATGAACATGCCGTGCACAATTGGAGATTTCAGGGATATGCCACCACCTGGATTCATAATTTCAGTTTTCAAACCTCTTCCGCTGCGGAGTTAACCTTGCACACTGTAGCTTTACACATAAGCCGAGTGTATATTTGCATTTTGAGTTATACATTTCCATGGATTAACACTTTGCATTCCATATATAATTTTTGTAAACATAAGCTTTAGAAGCTGATGGCCAAATGCATATGTCTTGATGTTATTGTGAACATTTATAAAAAAAAAGAATTAAATGCCATTTATTTTCACACTATGTGTGTTTTCATTTCTTTACTTATGTTCGATTATTCCACCCCCCACCCACCCACCCCCAAAAAATAAATTAAAAAAATTCCCCATAACGATGGGAAGGGCTCATAAGAAGTGCTGGTTTCACTCAGCGCTGCACAGGTAGCTTAGTGCTTGCCTTCAACTGCCTTTCACGCTTGATGTTTTTTTTTCTCATGGGAGAAGACGGATATGTGACTGAAATCAAATTCAAATGTTTTTTTCTTAAACATTTTACCCATAAATCCATTTAGTATTTATCCCCCTTCCTTTAGAGTCTTAGGGCTGACAGACTGATAGCTTCCCTTCAAAAAATTGCACTTGCCTGTATCAAGATTTTCTATTTCTCCGTCTTTTTAAATCCTTTTGGAAAGGAGTTGCAAATTCTTTTTAATGAGGGGGTCCTATCTCGAGCCAAACGTTTAGTGTTTTTTGAAAACCGCATCAAGAGTTCTCAACTCTTCCTTTAAGTGTGTACGTTAATTCTTGTAGTAAGTAGCAGAAAAGAATAAACACAGTCAACACATTTTCTGAACAAAGTCGTATCACAGTAAACTGAAATCAAACGGAAGAAGAAACACTCTGAATTCACAATTTTTTTGTTCCTATGGTGTACACAGTGAGTCGTTGACGTGGGGAAACCTCTTCTCAAGAGGTCTGATCGGAGAGCTTAGAGTCCACCAGGCAGAGGTTGTCGATACGCAGACCTCTTCACTTGTGTGTGTGTGTGTGTGTGTGTGTGTGTGTGTAAATCAAGAATTCACAACTTCCCCAACATGGATAAAATAGTAGGAACTGCCGCTAAGAGACTAGAGTGTCATGCAATAACACATTAAGGCATCTATACATCACAGTATTGAATTGGATTGAAAAGTTCTGCAAACACAACAACTGGCTGGTGGCTGGGGGGGGGGGGGGGGGGGGGGGGGGGGGGGGGGGGCGAGGAGGACAGCAGACCTCAAGCTTCTCTTTTTTCTCTCCTGCGTACAAACCTCGTCTTCACTTCACGGCCAGGTCCTTCACGGGGAGGGACGGGAGTAGGGAGGGTGTGTGTGTGTGGGTTGTGTGTGTGTGGTGTGTGTGGTGTGTGTGTGTGTGTGTGTGTGTTTGTGGTGGTGGGAGATATGGAAGGGGCGAGACTGGGAACGATTGTGCAGCACGCTGCTTTGCTGGTTTCATCCATGGCTGGGGACACCTGTAGTGGTGAGCTGGGCACCACCAACACCCCCACCTCCACCTCCACTGGGGGTCATCCGGCCTCTGTGTGTTCAGTTCCCCGTCTCCGCGGGGACCAGGGGCTCACCAATGATGTTTATGCTGTAGTTCTGGTGGACATTTGTTGGCAGAATCGGAGTCCCGTTCGACACTTGGAATGGAACTAAGCTCGCCCAGGTACCAGGACTTAGAGAGAGAGAGAGGAGGGAGAGAGAGAGAGGAGAGAGAGAGAGGAGGAGAGAGAGGGAGAGAGAGAGAAGAGAGAGAGAGAGAGGGAGAGAGAGAGAGAGACAGAGACAGAGAGAGAGAGAGAAAAGAGAGAGAGAGACAGAGAGATTAGTCACATGCCATTAAGGTTGTGCAGCATGCAGTCAAATCAGATCCTTTCTTTCAATTATCTGATCAACGGCATCACTGCTCTGCTGACACTCATCAAGGTTCAGGTCTTATTTTTTGAACGGTTTCAGACGGGGGGGGGGGGGGTAAACAAAAAAGAAAATGTCAGCACTAGCTCGTTCATGTGAGCGGAGGTGATTTCACATGATTCCCAGGTCGGGGTGGTGAGGGGGGCTTTCTTCTCTGCATTGATGGCAGTATAGAAAAGCACGAGGGGGGGGGAGTGTGATTGGTGGTGGAGGAGGAGGAGGAGGGGAGGAGGAGGAGGAGGGCTTGTGGGTAACAAGTGTGGTGGGGGGGTTCCTACACAAAGCTGTCCCATCCCTATTCATCTCACGCTAATGGCAAAACAACACAGTGATTGTTCCTGGGGAGCAACGTTGCTAACTGAAAACGCGAGCGGGAACAAACAGCACGTTGTTCCCGTGGGGTGCTGCGCTACGTAGATGTCAGATAATTAGCCCCCCCACACCCCCCCACCCCGCTCCCTTCTCCCCCAAAGGCCCCCAGCTTGCACTCATCTAACACCCTCCCTCCTCTGCTAAAGTCGGGGTACCTGTGTCGCACATTTTCTACCCGCTTCACCAACTTTTTAAGAGTGGGGGATGACGGCGGGGCATTGAGGGAGAAAAAGAAATGTGGGAAAAAAGTGGACAAGAGGAAATGTTTAGGAAGATGAGAGAAGGATGCATGACAAGGAGGAGCGTTGTTTTCACAAGGAACAAAAAGAGAAAAAAAGCCGAGGCTAAAGTCTGAGGATGTGGAACACAGACGGGATTCTTTGTGAAGCGTCACGATTTGACAACGTCTGCGTTCATGAAAGCCACAGATCAACCAGTCTGCATTTTATACAAATCACCAGTCACTGCTCTTTCACTTGAAACAATGGAAGTGCAAATTCAATTCACCTCGCGCCCTAAAAGAGTCAGACTCTTTAATGAGCTCTGAAAGAAAGACAGACAGAGAGGAGAAGATGGATTCAAAAATAAAAACAAACATCACTCAAGTTTTAGGTTGTGTTTGAGTGTGCAAAGAGTTAACAGCAACCTCAAGGCTAATCCTCTCTAGCAGGTTTTTTTTCTCCTGTCCAGCCCGTCCTCCTGCTATCTTCTCTCCCCTGCTTTCTTCCCTCCCTCCCTCCCTCCCTCCTTCTCTCTTTCACCCTGCCAAAAATCATCGGACAGGAAAGGGGGGATTAAGTTTTTCCTACCTTGCTGAACAAAGAGCGCACAGAGTGACCAAGGGCTGCAGCTTTCTCTTTTTCCCCCATTCGCTTTCTTGCCTTCTTTCTTTCTTTCTTTCTTTCTTTCTGTCTTTCTTACTCCCACTACCCTCTTCCATCGCTCGGTGTTTCTCGTTCCTTCAGAGACTCCTCTCAGGTAATGGCTTACATTAGGGGGACCACACAGCTACAAAAGCAGACTCCCGGGCCTTTGTGCGCACTAACTCGGCAGATCGGTTTTAATCTTGTTAAAATCGATGGCTGTCAGTCCGTATCTGTATCCCATAACCTAAAGCTGCATTGGGCTGGGGGTTTTATGTAAAGAACTCCTGTACTATTAGGCTAAATGACAAAGTGGGGGCTGAAATCCTCCCTTCGCTGCTAATTGAGACTTGCAGATTAGCCTTTTCAGAATGACTGGACTTTAAATGCAACCGGTGTCCTAAAAAGTGGCAAGGTAGGGCTCCATCCAAAGAAAATCAGTCTCTTCAATGGTCGATATTTTGCTTCCTGTACCTTTTAAATCTTTTGGTATGATGCAATCACATGCAGGCCATGCTAAAAAAAGAAATGGGTATTTTTGTTCCAATCTGTCGCTGCAATCTGGACCCACCAAAGTGGCTAAATTTATGACAAAATATATGTTGATGCTTTATGTTGCTGCTCCTCAAGCAACTCTGGACAAAATAAATCTGACCTCCATTGCTGTAATTCCTTAGGTACCCTTCAAGACGGCCTCCCCTGGCCCTGTCCAAGCTCCCAAACCTCCCTAATTCTACTCCCCGCGAGCACAGCTCGGGCATACAGCGTGCTTCGTTTAAGGATTAGCTCTCTAAATTAGATTATCTAATGGCATCTTAATGGATTGCTGACCCATTTCCTGCACAATGGACACATGCGAGTCTGGCAGCGTTTTAATTTGGGGGCTAGTAGCGAAGAAGGCATTGCAGAGCGCGCCGTTTAAAGGGCAAGAGAGATGAAAGAGAAATCCCACTGATTCCATCTATATGTTGAGTGGTTTTACGTCAATAATCCATCAAAGAGGGGAACAATATAGAATGGAATTACCATCCCATCTTTGTAACAAAATGGTCTAAATTCAGTTGGGATGCATTTTGTTCTGTGCTCACTACTGTACACTCATCTGGAGGAAAGAGGAGGAGTTGGCTGGTGTGAGCTCGAGCTGCTGCGGGGGACATTTTTCTCTGCTACCTCCACTGGCCTATTAGGAGGCCTATTGAAGGGGGTTCTGCTGTGTGCATGTGTGTTTGTAAAGGAGTTTGTAACTTCAGCAGGCACAAAATGAGCTACACACACACACACACACACGCACACGCACACGCACACAACTTCATGGAAAAGGGGAAATGGGAGACGTAACAGGAAAAGGCTTAGCTCAGCTTGCCCTGCCATGGTGGAAATGGTTCAGGTTTTTCCCCCAGAGAGGGAGAGATACAGTACGGAGGCAAGGGGGGGGGGGGGACACTTGGTGTAACTTTAGGTTAACGAGAGTAAAGCATGACTTCAGCATAAAGTCAAACAAAGTTAAGCTTGTTAAAATGTGGAAAGTAAAACATCCTCACGCGGCTAAAAAGCTGACCTGAAATGACTTTTTATTTTTATTTTCCACGGCTGGACTTCATTTGTTCTGATTAGCATCATCAAATGTGTTGTGTTATGAAATGAGAACACTTTGTTTTGGTGTGACTCCAAGAAAAAAGCCCTGGATCAAATTTGAAATGGATACAATTTGACAAATTCACACAAAATACTCTTAAAGATACGGTAAATACTAATTAGTCAGGGGGAAACTGATACAGGATACAGAGAAACCAATCCTAAAATAGCAAAACCACTACAAATTACTGGGAAAATAATGAAAGAGTGAAAAAATAGATGAAGGAAAAGAAAGGTCAACCTCAAGCAATACCACTTCAGTATTAACAGTCACAGGTCAGATACATTTGATTTATATGTGAATTTATACGTGACATATATATATATATGGATGTTAAAATGTAAGAACATCAAGAAAAGCATTTATTATATGGTGTATTTAATTGAAATTTGTGTGTGTGTGTGTGTGTGTGTGTGTGTTTGTGTGGTGCAAGAGAGACAGAGAGACGGCATGAAAGAATGAAAAGGTTACCTTTGCCAAGTAATCCCCAAAGTGTCGTCAGTGGCACTGGGGCCATAATGCCTGCCGTTTTGAGTCACGCTCCAGTCACACTTCCTCAGCTGTCAATTGAAACCTAGCAGTCAGATCACTGGGCCAAGACAACTTCCACTTCAGATTACACTACAACTCAACACTATACACAAATGCATGCATTGGAGCCTAGAGCAGGAGCAGCGGAAATACAAAAAAAAATGACTCCGAAACAAGTCCTAGCTGTAAAAAAAAAAATAGTGGATGGAATTCAATATTTGCTGAGGAAAATGAAGATAAAAAGATACGGATAAAACAGAAAAAAACATGCAGTCACAGTTAGTGGTAACAGCTAACCTGGAAGTAAAAAAAAAAACTGTTAGTAACAAGTGAGTGGCATCATATTGGTGGTTTATCTGTGAGGGGTTACTGCTTTTTAAGATGGTTAGCCAATGAAGCCATGCAATCCGCTGGATGCATGCACCCTGTCGACCATCGCCGCCTCCCTGTGGGTGCGCCTTCAGATTCAGGAAGGAGTACGCATGCCTTCAAGCATGCAGACGTCTTTTCATTAGCTAAACTGTTTTTATTGATTAAAGGTTAAAATTACAATAATGTTAAACAACGCACAAACACACACACACACACACACACACACACACACACACACTCCCTCTTAAGACATGCCAACCTTACATACAGATTACAAATTACTGCAACAAAAAAAGCCACACACAAACGGTGTCTCCTTTGCATGCATTATGCGAGCGCACGTGTCCGCAATCCAGCTGAGAGCTATCTCTGCCAACACCAACCTAACCTTGCCCTGTGGTCAACACATTCATTTAGTAATGCATCGGGATAAAACTGCACTGTTAGCACTCTGCGTGCGGTGGCAGACGTTCTGCAGAGGCTCTTAAGAGGCATTTAATCAGATATACGCACACGCTGAATATTCAAAGCCATTTGCAGCGGTCAAGAAATGCGTTCTCTCTCCTCCGAACACCTGGACGAACACATCAGGAGACGATGATGGTTTCCTACTTAAGCCGTACTTAAATACAGTGGTGTGTTTTTGGCGGGTGCCTGGAATTACTTTTCGGGAACTAATGCAAAGTAGTGGAAAGAAACCAGATCAAATCTTAAAAGTGTCATGTTACAATTTAACGCATTAGTTGTACGTCATCAATAGCTCAATAGACCACTAGCTGCTTAATTAAACTGAATAGAGAATAATGCATGTTGTTCCATCTAGCGTGTTTTCTCTGTATCCAGGGGAAGGTCGGGAGACTAAACCCCCACGCAGCTCCCGCGCTCTCCAGCCTGACAAAAGCTTGGAGAGAATGTGCGGGTTGGGCCAGACGCTCGGTGCCACCGCTCCTTGAGGGGCTCGCCATCTGTCCGCTGGCACCGGCACATCAGAGTGGCACAGACAGCGGGGGGAAAGGGGGACGGAGCCGGGGAACGTTAGAAAACAGATGCGGGCAGATTGTGGATTAGGATCCTTCCTTAGATAATAGCAAATGACATCTGATCACGGATCTTTCCCCGCGGAATGCTAGATGGCGGCATTCCCTCGAGGGGTTAACCAAGGCGAGAGATGAATGGAGGGTTTTCACACACTCGCTGCCTGGGAATCGTAGAGCAGGTGTGGGAATCATGTGGTGGTGTTGTTTTGTTTTGGGTTTTTTTCATTTTTTTAAGCCTACAGCCTACTGTGTTGTGTGTGTGTGTGCGTGTGTGTGTGTGTCCAGTTTCAGACTTCTAATTTAGTGGTGCAATATTTTACACAACAGCAGGCACTGCGCTGAAAAGTAAATTGTTTTAAGCTTCCCTAGCAGGTCATTTATCATTCATAGTTTGGAACCAACACCGTAGCAGCAGTTTGGGCAAGGAGTAGGAGATCTATATATATACGCTACATTATTAAAACAATGATTCCAGGCTTCCAAAAATTAAAATTGCCTTCTAACTCTTCTGTTTTTCCTCTCAAGTTTCCTCAAATGCTGCTCTGACAGCAGCAGAGGTCCTAGCATTAGCTCTCTAGCCATATGTGTGTGTGAGGCCTTTCCCTTTCCTACCGAGCCTAGCGGCAATCGTCTGCAGCTAGACAACTAAAAGTGTCGGTAAACCACACGGATCCCACACAATAAACACCCCCCTCGCCAGATAAGGACAATGACAGAGGATTCTGGGAAAGCGCTCAGTCCGGAGGGACACTCGGCTCGGTGCTGACCCGCTCGGCGAGGCCAGATCCCGGGCCGTAAAATCCTACCGCAGGAAACAAAAAACAACTGGGACCAGCAGAAGCTTTATGAATCACTAAGAAGTCCAAAGACATCTGAGCTGTTTGTCTTTGCTAGCGTTAAAATACTTCATGTTTTGCCTTGTCAGTGCAACAGGATCACACACTCGTATGTTTTCGGTTCATTTAAATTTGGAATAATTACAATCAATCAAATAAAAAGATTGTTATGGGATTATCATACTGTATTTCTGAGGAGGATATGTATATAGCTGGCAAATTACAATTCTAAAAGAAAAAGGCCTTAAAGCGTCTGGGGGCAAAGCTCATGCTGCTCCGCTCAGGCTGCTGCTGTCTTCTGTATCACTTTGTGCCTCAATGAAAGAAGTAGCGGCTCTACGAGAAAATGTGGAAGACAAACTGCGCGACATTAGCCAAGTGAATCCTCCCTCTCCTCCTCCTCCTCCTCCTCTTCCTCCTTCTCCTTCTCCTCCTCCCGAGTGGAATAAAGGCATCCCATGACTGCTGACAAACATCCACTGGCCTACTCTGATTTTAGGAATACACGGGGGAGCAAGAAAGGCAGAGAGAGAGAAGGAAAGACAGAAAAGAGGAGCGAGGAAACAGAGGCCAGCTTTGTCATTTTTACTAAACTTTAAAAAATTTAAAAAAATAAAAAGCGAGCCGAGCTGAGGAGAAACCCAGCGATCATTATGTAGCCGCGTGCAGATGCATTCAATTAGTTGTGGTTGGAAAAGCCTTGGCCTGAGAACAGCGCTTTCAATAAGACGGGTGGGGGAGAGCACTCTCTCCCGTCCGACACAGCAACACTCCTAGCCTCAAAGACACACGCAAACACACCCACGTACGCACGCACACCCACACGCACACACACACACACACACACTCTCACAGGGTGACCACATCTGCCCAATGAGACCGCTGCTGGGGCAACCGCCTGACGCCAACACTAAATATCCAGCCTGTGTACCATAAATGAGTGTACTGATTACATGTGGTATGTGTGTGTGTGTGTGTGTGTGTTTCCAAAGTAATGTGTGAAGGAATTAGAGCTGAGCACATTACCCTCTCAAAGATACCCACATGTCCCATCCATCTTGCGAGTAGTGGCCACACAGTGACAGTGAATGTCCTGAATGACGGAGGGCTTTCAACTCTAACACACACTCCAACTGATATCTCACACTACATATTCATCCATCCTAAAAATCCAAGAGGAAATATGGTAGTGCTGTTGTTTCAATACATATATATAAAATGGAATCCACTGAAATGTATCTAATGGACATACTGAGGATGTTAAATTGTGGGTCATTTAAGGGATCTTTTATTTTCTTTCATTTAATAAAACTCCATCGGTAGGGTTAGTAATAATAATAACGGCAGTGAAAAGAGAACAGCTGTAACCCCTAACTCTTGTATTAAGAAAAACATTTGATTATCACTATAACCTGCTATCTTTAGCCGTGTCAGGGCTCTATCCTTTTGGGGTCTGAAAAACGTGACATGTTGCTAATTCTTTACACCAATGGTGAGTGCTCTGATCCGATCTAGAAGCGCTCTGATCTAACGAGACAGTTTAATGCTTGCAGCAAATCCAATTCAGAGTGCTTTTGCAGAGGGCAGGGATTTCGCATCTGATGTGCGGGGATATGGGGGACAGAAAATGAAAAGATAAAGAGGAGCAGGTGAGCTGAGTGCTGGAGGAGAAGGGGTGGGGGCTGGGGAGGAAATCTCACCTGTTGCTGGTGGAGGAAGGCGGGATCTCTTGGGCTCAGGCCTACAAAGCGGTTAGCCGTCGGGGTGCCAGGGGCTGAGTAGCCTGGGTAACATGCCATCATGAAAACAGACAAACAGGCTTGCATTACAATTGGCATTTAGCATTTAGACTTCCTCCCTGGAATAGCACCGAGAGCTCACTGTGTAGACCGCTTCCCTCTTTGTCACAACCCAGCTGACAGCTGATGAGCAAACTCACCCAAATTTGGTCTCATATTCTCACTACCTCCACACCAGTTTTGGTTGCCATGACGTACAAGACTTCTGGGTAGGAATTTGCGCCTATATTAAACGTTTTAAGAGATAAAAGCTCCCTTCTCTCCTAGTCTACTTGTGTTAGGTGATCCTTCTCTTCTCTTCAGGATCTCCGTCCCTCAGTGGATTCAAACAGCCATCACGCTGTGTCACTAACTGATCCTGTGTGAATGGACGGCCCCCGATGCTCCCTTTGTGAATTCCTGGGTTAGCCGGTCTGGTCATTTGGCAACACTGGAACAGCGTATGAACAAAGTAGACCTTTACACGCTGAAATGGAATCACTGGGAAACCCACACTAAGAGCCCCGATGGACGCTCAACTCGCTTCACCTCCATCTCATTCTGTACCACTGTGAAAACATGTGGCTGTTTTTTTTAACAGTAAACCAGTGTTGTTTGTTACTTTTTAGTTTTGGTTAGCACTGCAGAATAGTCTCTCTGGTAGGGCTGTCCAATCAATGATCACAAAAACTGAATAAATCAACAAAAGCGATTATTTAGCTCTTATTTTCTCTAGTGTTCTGAATGAAAACATAAAGTGTATTCATTTCATTCATTCATATTTACTATACAGGAAAGGTAAAAAAAGTAACATTACATTACAATGTAAACGGGCCTGACTCAGTTTAAAACTGGTTTAAATTTAAATTTTAAAGTATTAAGGCAAATTTCACAGATGTGTTCTATTTTTTTTTCACTGTTATTTAAGTTAAAAAATTGCAACATCTTTTTCAGAAGTCAACGCGTAATTAAATTATCGTGATTTCAATACTGACCGAAATAATCGTGATTATATTTTTTCCATAATTGAGCATAATTGCCTCCCTTTCACTCAATAAATAGACGTCTTCTTCAGTCTATGCATTATCCTTTTAAAGGGGTTGTTAAGTATTGTTTTGTCTTTGCATTGTATTGGTGTCTTCATTGTCTATCTTGTATGTGGCATCCTTAAAAATAACAATACAAATTATAAATATAAAATGTAAAACACTCTTTTCATAATTTCTTTTGCAGACGCCTTTTATGCAGTTGATGTTTTCTTTTAAGAATGTCAAATGCATGTGAGAACAACCAGCTGAAAATCTTGAATTCCAGTCCCGTTGCTGCATTGACGTAGACATGAGGTCAATGGGGGTGTGCAGTAGGTGACGGAGGACTCAGTGCTGGATGCTAGGGACTCACCTTCTGTGGATGTGGTGATGGGCTTGGTGTCTGGCATGGAGAGCGAGACGGGTCGCACGGCGCCGTGGTGAGGGGAGGGGGCCAGAACTGGGGTGAAGTGGCCTGGGACCTTTCCTACCACCTGGCCACTGCTGTTAGGCTGCAGACACAAAACCCAAATCAGCAAAAAAACACTTTATTTCCTTTTGTCCAGATTTAAGGGGTTTTCAGGCCAAACATGGAGTGGGTTAGTCCTACATCTCTCTCAGCTTTTCTTTTGTTTGCTAAGATCAGAGAACAGTGGGAAACATTTGGATGAACATAAATTGGCACATTAACATCTGTCGGTAACTTATGTTGGAAAAAATAAACAACATACTAAAACAGGAAGGATAGATTAAGGCAAAAAAGCAAAGGCAATATTTCTTTTCTGAAGGAGCTCCAAAAGCAAGAACAACCTAAAACCCTTATGTGAGGACAGGAAACTGTGTCCACTTCCTTATGTGTACAATGTCTTGTTCACTGGTAAATATGCAGTTGGGCAATTACACAACAGAAGTATGTAAAAAACTACACTTTTACAAAAACAGCGAGCACTAAACAAACTTAATGTGCTATCCTCATTTCTAGGGGGTGTTAACTCCTCTTAACCGCTGTGTTTGATGTCACAGACCTAAAAAAAAATCTACAACAAAAGGTGACCGGACTGCTCACTCTTACACTTAATGCTCCGGCTGAAGAAAAGATTTCAGTACTTTCAGTCTGTGTTGTCACAGTTATTACTAAAAGCTCTGGGGGGGGGGAACAATAGGTCCGCAGTCATTGCCGATGGATTTCCTACATGATTTTAAACAATGTTTTTCGTGGCGCTCGTAAGGGGAAGTGAGGAGGACTCGGGCGTGGAAAGACCCAGCGAGCGCTGCGGAGTGACCTGCTACAACGGCGTGAACGTGCGAGTACGGGGAGCGAGCCACGGCAACTATATATACATAGAGAAAGAAATAAAGGGAGCTAGTGGGAGCTACTCTTTCAGACGGCTGGAGACTGTCTGGGGGCGTTCGTTTCAGGGCCGCCCCAGGTTCAAAACTCAAACAGGCCTTTTTGGAAAAGAATTGTGTCCACAGGGTTCCCCTTCGATGTGAATAGAATCTTTAATTAGAGAGTAATATAATCTGCGTTAAAGCAAGCATAAAAACATTCTGGCACTCGTCCATGGGATTATAAGCGCTGTGTTATTGTAGTCCCCACCCCCCTCCTCCCCCACTAGTCTTCAGCGTTCTCTCTCTCTACCAGACCCCACCTCAATAGCCCGAACCCCCCCCCCCACCCCCGCCCCCTTCTCTTCTTCCCAGCACCGCAGCAGAGGGCCCGTTAATTCTGCACAGAGCGGGCCCCGGCAACGGCAAATATTTACAACCTTTATCATTCCCCGCGGTTTTTCTCTAGAGTAACAGCCCCCCAACCCTCCCTCCCCCCCACCCGCTCCCTGCTCTGGAGATGGAGCCGTCTACGAGGCCTTTGTTTACAGTAAGAACAGCGGGGATATAAAACTCACATAAATATCACACAGCTCTCTCATCTATAGAGACGCCTGCTCTCTCTCCAACACACTGAACGCAATGTATACCCCGAATATATTAAAAGCCCTAAGCTGTTTGAATTACTACAACGTCCTGATCCTGATTTGTATGTCACGTGTGACTGCAATTGCAATAGTTTGGTTGACTTTTTTATGGAGACATCGAGCACGTTTTCATTTCATTTAGCATGACCACAAATATAAGGCTGAGAACGTACTATAACCCTCGTCATGTGCATTACATCAAACTGAAAATACTGTGTATGCATCTCTGTCACATGAAGTGGTCTGCAGAGTTCAGTCTGGGGTTGCCTGCAAAATGAAAAGTGGATTAATTTAACTATGATGTAATTCCCCCTAAATTATTCCAATTACTTAACTCTTTATGATGCCTGTTGTAATTACAGGTTTCTGACCAAAAGTATTCAACCACATACAACCTAGGCAGCTCAGTGCTAAATGAAAGGACGTGTGTCCATTAAGGGATTCCCAGAAAAAAATACTATCAAATTACCAGTTTAAGGGCTTAAAATGTCTAATTTTGGGTTTATAAAAAAAAAATTCTGAAGAAAAGCACTGAGAAAATTTAATTCTAATGACATAATGAATGACCAGGAGCAATTTTCAGATAAAAGAAAAAAACAAGTCGGGATGACGTTTCTCTACTTGCAAATAGTCCAATGAGGCCCTGATGAAATAACGACAAATGCATGCTGTAAGTTCTCTTAGGTCAGATGGGAACAGAGCCCAACAAGATAACAAAAGGACTACTCGAGGCCATGGAACTCTTGCCAACCCTGCCTCCGACGTCAGGCCAACAAACTGGCTTCTTCAAAGATTACAAAAAATATACAAAATACTGACCTGGCTGCTCTGTGGGCTGGACGGGTCATATGACGGCACGTAGCTCTTGAGGGGATCAGCTGGGTTGAGGTGGGGCGGGTAGCGGATGGTGGTGTGCGAGAAGAAGGGCGACGGCGCAGAGGCCGAGAACTGAAGGGGCGAGTGTGGAGGGGGGCTCCTCGTCGATATAACTGCAACAAGAAGAGTCCAGAGGATGATAAAGAGTGTTTGCGAGACGGAGTTAAGATAAAGCGATCATCATTGATCGGAGAGGGTAAATGAAGTGCAGACATAGATTTTTCCACTGTGTCTATCGGGAACAAAAATGTCAATTTGAGCTCCAGATTCAGCAAGAGAGCTGGTCGTTGAAGTACAGCAGTAACTCACCACTGTGTCCTACACCTGTTAGGCCTGGGTGATGGGGCTGAGAGAAAGTGCTGAGTCGGGGTGAGGAGTCCTGCGGGGAGGTGGGGCTGAACAGCGGCTTCTCTGGCTTCTTCATGGTAGGAGAGGACATGTCTGCTAGTGGCAAAACACACACAGGCACACACACATGAATGCGTGCTCATGTCAGAAAATGTGTACATTGATTAATGTGTACATATTGTTACCGCAATTTTCCCCCTGTGGGACAAATTAAGGTTTTCTTAGCCTATATAATTATTATTACATTGATTATTCAAAGGTCTTTGAGTTTTCTTCGGGCATGTTTGCACAGGACTAGACAAGAGAAACATTAAAGTGACACAAGTTCTGTGTTGTGTTTGCCATTTTCATACAGAAAAATCAAATCAAATGACTTCACGGGTACACAAAAATAAACATTTTAAACTTTAGGTGTGTGGCTGAAAATTGTATCAAACCATTTTGCTCCAGCTTCTACTAATTCTTCCATTTCTCACAAAGAAAAGAAATGAAGCACCAAAAAGGAAATACGCAGAATTTGATCTGTTTGGGATTTGTATTATTACCCATATTTGTCTTTAGCAAATGCGGCATTTATCTAGCAAATTACAGACAATGCAAAGGGTCAAAATCCCTCAAATTATCTGGAATCATTACAAATTACAGGATATCCTCAAGAAATATGAGTCCTGTGAAAATTTGGCTTTTCTCATGTCTAGGCAGACAATTAAATCCAGCGATCTGATGCACAGTTGTAAAGCAGCCGGGCGCTCTAATGGGATTTAAGAATTTCAAGACCCTCACGTCATCTTAGATAGAGCATCACACTGTAACATCTGCTCGCCTCGACCTTGCACGATGTTTGACAAGCTATCGTAATTCCCCATGAATAATCCTCGGCTCGGCAGAAGACGCAAAATTTGTTTGGAGAATTTGTTGTTCTACAAACTAAAAAGTATCTGCTCCAACTCTGACAAGTTGCTCATTATTGCTGTTCTACACTTTCATGAGCAATGTTCTTCAGTCACGGCTGTGCGGCTTTCAATTTTCCATGGTGAGACAGTGTCTGAAGGGAACGTGATAACAAATAGATGCGAGAGGCAACGGCCTATGTCTGCTCGTGCTTCTTCTATGAACATTCATCAAGTGCTTTTCTGGTCCGTCACAGTCACAGTCACCCCCCTTTCCCCCCCCAAAAAAAAGAAGCTATATACACCCTGTAGTCGATGCATTTCCATAGTATTTACCGGCTTTTCCCTCCCTTTTCTCTCCCACAACAGGGAAGGATCCACCCATGTGACAGGAATACTCACTCATCTCCAGAGAAAGAGAGAGACAAAGGTGGCTGGAATTCAGGGGGATTTCCCAGTCTGAGGTTGCAAGAGGATACAGGCTTAAGTGCTTTCATTTTTGTGTCAGAGGGAGAAATACCATCGAGAAGATTGATATCACTGCTCGATGTTTCCGTGTATGAACAGGAAATATTTTCTGCAGTGGAGGTATTCAGCTTTCCCCCCCTCTCTTCTGCTAATTAAATCCTTCAGAGAATCGACCGGACCGCCTCGGGAAATTAAACTGGACAATTAATTACCAGAAATTAAACACCTCTAATAGTTTAGATAATAATTTTTTGCATTTAGACCAGACTAGTTGTGACACCCCCGACCGGCCCCGTCAGACTCCGCCTACCAAGAGCCTGGGTCTGTCCCGGGTTTCTTAATAAAAGAGATTTTCCTCACCACTGTCGCACTTAGTACTTGCTCTTGGGGGAATTACTAGAATTATTGGGACTTTACAAATCCTAGACCTGCTCTATCTGTAAAGTGTCTCGAGACAACTTTTGTTATGGATTGATATTATAAATAAAATAAAATTGAATTGAATGTGTACCTTCACATAAACAAATTCCACAAAAAAAATAAATTCTTAATTCATGCTGTACTTTCCCAGAGAAAATTACAAACCAGAAACAATTTCTTGACGAATGACAACCATGTGCGAAATGACCGCTTGGCACTTGGGAGGCCTCATATGGGTTTAATATCACCCCACGTGTCATTTATTCTCTCCTGACAGAATAATGGCTGTCTTTGGAGAGCTTCCTACCCACTGCTTTCCCTTTCTCCTCGCCCCAAAGCGTCTAAGTTTACGCAGAGCAGTACTCCCAGGCCTCGTGCATGGGACAGACTACATTCCCGTGTACCCACATTGGGCTGTGGTTGCATCCCACCAGCGTGGTGTCTCTCGTGCATCAGCTGATGTTTTCCTCTCTCAGCCCCGGTACTAATTATATTGAAATAAAAAAAAAAGAGGACTCCAACAAAAACAAGGACGTGCACAAAGTGAAAACACAAGGTAAAACCGCAGCATGCCTTGCTGAGGAAACGGTGGGACATTTTGTAAAACGCAGGCAGCAAAGTGTGGAGAAAAGTCGGCAGAGAGTGAGAATGATCCGGAAACATGGGACAGTGAGGCCTTAATTAAAAGTGTGACGGGCTCTGCCCTGCACCAGGAGACAACGTAATGAGACATGCAAGCTGTCCCGTGAGGATCTCGCTTTCTCTCGCGCAGAAACACAGCTCGTTTCTCTGATACACACTTCTCTACCTGTTCTTTTTTTCCCCAGTAAGCCCTGTGTATGACCTCATTAGGTGAGCTTAATTTCTTAATTCCCTTCTAACTAATTCCTAAAAGTTGGATCATCAAAAACTCTACTGTTGGGGAATTTCTCTCATCTTCCGCCAAGATGACGGATTTCCTGATGAGAAGCTATCTGACGTGTTTGGCCCTCGGGGTCTGATCGCTCTACATGAGGTTTAGGAATTGGGATTTCTCTATAAAAGCCACTCACAAGGTGTTTCCACTATCTGTAAATGGAGAAGAATGACACACCCAACATCTGAACACTCACAACTTGCACTTGTATACTAGTAAAACTCCTATAATAAAGTTGATCAGTAATGACAATAACCAACGAGTTGTGAATCTCAGCTGGAACACTTTGTCTTCATAACGGACACTCTGCATTGTGGGATCCAATGTTTCCTGTATGTAGGCGACAGGTGCGAGAGAATAGAGATTTACATTCAGACAGCAGTTCAAATGGGTTTAAACATTTATATGACTGGCGATGCCTGGGCCCATCTCTGTCATGGTGTGTATTTTAAGAGGGTTGAACAGGTTCATGTGCAGAGAAACCAGATGCAGTTCATGTGCACTAAAACGGGCGGCGGCATTGATGTACAGTAGCTTCTGGCGAGGCTGGGAGTTAAAGAGAGTTCAGCTGCTGTTGATAAAACAACGCGAGGTGTTCGCTTTGATCAAATCTATTTCCATGCGATGAGGGTGAAATGAGTCCCTCGTTAAATTCTGCCGTGCAGGGTGATGGTGATGCCGTGGTGGGTACGACTGACAAAGTGCATCCACACCGGACAAACCTCCCATAGGTAAATAAAGATAAAAAGAGGGAAATCACCTCCTTCTCTATCGTGCCAGTTCGCCCGACTGCTGGCTGGCGAGCTGGGTGACGAGTAGAAGTCAGGTCCTGTCGGGCTGGTGTCCATGTTCTCCTCCATGTTGACCGTTTTGGGCCTTTTGCTGTGGGACATGGAGAGGTTTATGGTTTAGCATAGCCAGTCTTGTTTTGGTGTTCATGTCTGTATTAATTCTGGGGTCGTGTGTGGATGATGATGATGATGCAGAGTAACTTGTGTATAGTTAAAACTATAGTGCGTAGTTTCTGTAACCCTCCATGAGGAATTCTAAGTAATGACAACAAAACTGTCGGCACGTCCACATGATACAAGCCTTCCTTGGTTGCCCACCACGCCCCCTTTACACAGTTGCTAGTAACCAAGGAGGACACGGAGGATTACAAAAACCTTATATTCACTCGAGTTTCTGCGCAGGTAAGTCACCGGACGCTTCTGAACATAGTCACACGGAGACATCCAGAGAGAGTTGAGTGGAGCTGAAAGTGTTAATTAGCTATGTAGCAACTCCTTTAGCGATGGCTTGAAGGTAACGGACGTTCATTAATATCAAAAGTTACGCACTAAAGCTTTAAAGGAATAGTTTGACAAATATTTGGAAAGTAGTTACACAAGAAGAGTGATACACTCTTCTAGCTATATGCTAAACATGAAGCTAACGCAAGGAGATGGTTAGCTTAGCTTAGCATAAAAACTGGAGGCAAGGGGATACAGCTAGCTGCACATTTTTCACTTTATTTTTTTGCACTGACTAAACAAAAAACATATACCGTGTTCATTTTTTGTGTGTTAATAATAATATTCAATGTCACTGCCACGATGTTTTTATAGAAGGCCCACCCCTCACACACACACACACACACACACACACACACACACACACACACAACTTTGTTCAAAAACGCTTTGGTTGCAGTTCCTTCCACTGACCTGCCAGGAGGGGAGGACAGGGAGCGATGCAGCCCCACGCTGGAGTTCAGGTCATGATAGTAGGGTTGGCTGGGCATGTCGGCCATGGAGAAGTTCACCGCAGCACCGTGGGTGATGGGCACTGTAGAGGACACGGAGAAAACAAAGAGAGACGGTTAGGCTGTAACCACTGTAAAGGAGTTCAGTGTCTGCAGTGTTAGATGGAGTGCGTCTCTCCCTATCCTCACATCTAGAGACGCACAATTAGTTGCACAAAAGCTCGACTGACTGTTACTGACGCTTTGTGTTTAGAGGCCCTCTGTAACAAATGAAGCGCTCCCCATTCACAGGTTAACTGCCTGACCATCACAAGCATTTCTGCTAAGCACTCTGATTAGTGAAGTCGCTGCTTCTCAAAGTGGTTGTTTCTGCAGGCAGAAAGACACTTCGAATATGTATGAATATCCGTATGTGAACATTTTACTTATTACTACCATTATTATTAATTTTGAGTCCAGTCTTATTTAAATGTGGCACTGAAAATACACTAAATGTGTAAATAAACAGCAGTAGGTCGATAGTGTATTTTACAGCTGAAAGCTCCAAAAGAAGACCATCTGTGGCAGAATACTACAATTTGCAATGCATCCAAAATTGGATGAACAATCTTCGACCTTTTCTTCACTCCGCTGCGCTCCAATATAACACTCAGCAGTTTCCTCGCGTGTTGATTTACAGTGGCAAAGGTGTGGTTTTTCTCACTGCGGTCAAGGTGAGGTGTATTGTTTCAAGGGAGGCCAGGCCAGTGTTTACAGAACAAAAGGAGTCCACCGCCCATCCTCATTCTCTCTCTCTCTCTATGTGTCTCGCTCGTCAGTGTGTGGGCCGCGAGGCAGCCCGCAGCCCAAGCGGTTGGTTGGTTTGGAGTCGATGAGAGGATGGAGTGTGTGGCGCCGTCTGTTGTGGTCTGAGGTTCACCACTGGCACGATCACTCCGCCAGCCTCCGCCCTGGCAGCCCACTGAAGCCCTGGCGAAGGCCCCTACCCGCTGCTACCCATACCGAGCTGTCTGTGGAGGAATGCATCCGGCCCGAGGACGCTGAACACAAGACCATTGTTTTTTTTTCATTCATAGCTGAGGATACCCCCAACCATATCTGTCTGTGCTGGTTTCTCTCTTACTGGCTTGGCAGAGTATTTGCAATGCCACTTGGCTGCCCCGCCAGTCCTCTCATTTAAAAATCCGAGCTTTGACTTTGAAGCTAAAAAAAACAAACAGTAAATGCATAAATGGCGCTGCAAATCATAGCAGATTACCTCCTCTTACTTTATACGGGGGAAATGTACTGTCTTCACAAATGTGCGTCAACAGTTTCACTTGCCTGTGCACGTCTACATTTTTTCTGTTGACAAAATATCTTTACACTTGCAGCCGAGGCTCCTGTTGCATTAATGAGTGTCCTCGTCGAAAAAAGCTGGATTGCAAGTCAGCCTTGAACTCCGCAGCTCCCTTTGATGGACTTCAAAGAATGTCTCAACAGCCTGGAGAGTTGGGAGAGACGCGCGATGACGGACGAGCGGCTGCTTAGAAATCTTCCCAGGGAGTGACCGGCTGAGTGAGTGACAATTCCTGTGCGTCCGTCGACCTTTTTAAAATTCCAGCTCGACTTCAGTCGGCTTTAGTGAAACCGGGCTCGGTCACATGAGAGCAAGCACGCCAGCTCAGTGGCCATCTGGTCAGGGGGCAAATTAAACACTAAACAAAAACACAGCCGTTCAAAGGATATTCAGTCCCTGGGCTTCGAAAAAGGAGTAGGTTCGGCCTTCCAGAGCTCGATGTATGTGACAACCTGGACCATGCTCCTACATCAGAAACACTTTGATACAACAGGTAAACAGAGACCAAGGTCAGCGTTGATACTGCTGATTGTTCTCCATGCATTTGCATGTGAATAGACAAAACATAGTGAGGTTTTTAGGGACTATTTTTGAGGAGTTTACATGTGGAAACCCTGTGTACAGGGAATAAAATGATCCTCTTTATAATCTGGAAGTTATAGGACTCACACACCACTCTGAGTAGGGCTGCACAATATATTGATTTCTATCGTCAGCGCGACGTCAACTGGCATAAATATACACATCGCGAAAGGTTGGGATCTATTGCAATAAACCAAAAACAGATTTTTTTTGTGTTAGTTGAATGAAAATATCAGCAGAAAACTGCACTTAAAAATGTAACTGTCATTCTTTTTTTGTGGTGCCTTCTATATTCAATAAAATGTTCAATTTGTCCATAATTCTTTTTTGGAAATAATTTCCTTTCATTTGTTTTAAATTTAACAAGCATTTTTTTGGTATTGTAGAAGAATACTGAAAGCAGCAGAAATGCAAAACTGAGTACCCTTTGATATCTCTTTATGCGTTGCGAGTAATATTGCAATATAATTATGATTATCGCATATTTTCCTTATATCGTGCCGCCCTAACTCTGAGTCTAACCAGAGGACCGGAATAGACTGGTGCATACTACAAGACACAAACAGCACAACACAGGCATGTTTGTTTTAAACACAGGTTATTGGGGGTGACTGGAGTCTTTGTGCACAGCAAAACAGCACCTCAGGGTGCCTTCAGTTATCGGAGGCAGGAGGACTGCCGGAGGAACAACCGTCAGCGGCTTTACGGAGGGCAGACAAGTCCATACAGATGCACATAGGCTCATAAAGACCGCTGAGCAGTGTTCTCTTATTGCAAAGCAGACTGGCCAAACTGGATTTACCGCCCTGCAGTGGTACGGTGGATTTCAGTTAGTACACAGAGGTTGGGATCCGTAGAAAAGCTCTGTTCATGTGAAAAACGTTAAACATCAGTGTGCTTTTGAGAAAAAGGACAGATTTACAGGTGTTTTTAGTCACCTGATTAGACCTCTGCTCAAGAACGCGTGGGCGTGCACAGACCGACTTCCTCCTTATATTAACTAGGTTGCACCTGTTAGGGCAGGGAAACCTACACCGCACACATTCTTGAAAGTACGTGGACTTTGTATCCTCGTGTGATCCCCAGGGCAGTGCCGCCCAGCTTCTACGTGAGCAGGTCTAATCAGTGTGTGTGTGTGTGTGTGTGTGTGTGTGTGTGTGTGTGTGTACAGGGTGCAAAAGATTAGAATATGACGGCTACTGTATGTACTTACTTCTGGACACTCGCACCAGTTCTGTAACACTGAAGACTCCTGATTTAATGAAGCTGTCTTCCAAGTACACTGTAGACACAGGGACATAGAGAAAATCATGAAATCATTTTTTTTATTTCACAGTCATGCATGTTATTTATGAAATACTTTCATACTTTTCAGAGTTGAATGTGAAATCGTCAGTAACATTGGGTTCAACACGCCCAACTATTCTCAACCATTGACATTTTGTCAGTTGTCAATAAAGATAATTGAGTCTGAAACCCAAGAATAAATTCCAAATGTCTTGTTTTCAAGTGCTCCATCAATCTTTCTTTAATCTTATTTTTTATTTTTATTTTTTTTATTACATTTTATATTTAACCAACATCAATAAAACACAGACAAATATACAGGTACAGATCGCCACAAAGGGATTTAGGCTCCGTCACCACATACATGTAATATTATTTAAAAATGGTAAAAAGAGAGAATTAATCAGTCCTTCTTCAACCTAGCCTTTTTCACACGTGTCTTTTTGTCTTCAAAAGCTCTAAATCATCCTTACGTATTCATATTTCCATGAGAATCTAGCTGTGGATTGTTGACTTGAAAATGAGCGTATTATAAAAGTTAAAAACAAAAGACTTCACAGTCACTGAGCCCGTTTTTCAGTTGAAGTGTTTAAACCAGGGATCTTCAACAGAGCGGGGGGGCCGTCAAAGTACTGTTACATTTTAAAAGTTTTTTCAAAGTCCTAAAATGAATCTATATTATTAGCATCCATCCACAAATACAGTGCATCCTCACAATCCCCTATACCACATGTAAGTTATCATTGTAACATGATTTATAAAATCCTGCCAACAGTTATTAGGCTATTTGAATAGCTTAGCATTCTAAGCTAAAAGCATACAGCATGTTATTTTAGGCCCATTTTAATATCCAACTTCATTTTGTAATGTAGAAGGGGGTCCCTGCTCCGTCTCCCGTTCAGCTAAGGGGTCCTTGGCTTAAAAACCGCTGAAGACCCCTGGTTTAGACTAACAGCAGCACACCATTGGGTGCAGTTCAGTAGAGAGTGACAGGACAGGTGTGTGAGGAGAGAGGGAGTGACACAGAAACTCCTGCTGCTGGGAGTACAACCAATGAGGCCGCGCTGAGCCACGGGCACTGCCTATTTAATCACATATACAAGCAAACCTTAATAACTGTCAATACGGACCCTGTTGAGCTAAGATACAGTATCACAGCAAAGAAAATCCCACCTTAAAGAGTCATTTATGCAGTATTTAGAGTGACGATTATTTACTCTTTCCAAGCTTAATAAGCTTTAGATTCTCAATTAGGTTCTTTCAGCACAGCAAAGATTTTTGTGTTCTGTATTCAGGAAACTATTTTTAGACTGCACTAATGATAATTATAAATTTTACTTTATACATCTTGCCGTTTTTTAAGCATTTGTTGCGTTCTGTGTGACCTGCCCAGGACGCAGCGACGTTGTTCACAGGCTGCAAGTCAAGTAAAACAGTCAGACAAGTTATTATTGACACCCAAATGACTCCGACTCGGCTTTGATGCAAAGCCAAGGGCACTCGGGCCATGCCAGAAAGATAGGCGGGCGGCTCGATTGGCACAGGTAGCGTACTGCCTCCGGTGAGCCAACGGCTTTCTGCAGGGAGCCCTGCCACTGCAGAGGGCCTCCAAGGCCTGAGTCATTGGCTCGCTGCAATGTTTTCCTTGGCACCTGTGTCGGCGCAACCTACTCTTGAGGTAGAAAACTAATTATACTTCTCAAACTATTTTCATTCCAATGTTGTGACGACACAGAGCGGGTCAGTCCGGGGGAACAACAGAGAATATATTCTCTACAGCTGGCTCACCACGACACACACTCAGCTACCCGCCAAAGGTGCAATGTGCTGTAACACTTGCACTCCAGATCTTTGGCGGCTCTCGTCTCGTTTCTTCTTCTTCTTTTTTTTTTTACACCGTGTTTGACGTTACCATCGGGATGAAGACAATTCAACTGTAATGATCCAATCTAGTAGTATTCCTCCTCGCCCTATGCAAAGTTAAAGCTGAGCCTCAAAATGTTCCTTCAAGTTGTAAATTATTATTTACAACAGTGTGTCGCTTTGGTTTATCTAGTTAACACTGATGGTCATATTTATGCAGTTCCATTTGCTTGAAAAAGAAAATACCACTTCTGCAGGAAAACACGTGTTTTTTTGTTGTTGGATCCCACGGTCTTAAAGACATTACATGGTAAGCACCTAAGGCAGTACAGTACAGGGTTTTTGTTTTTTTTAAAGTAAGGGCTTGGCTATTTTGACTGCAAGTCACTGAGTTCACAGTAGATCAGCAATATTTAAACTAAGGTAAGTTATGGTGTACACAGGCTGCTGTACAGAGGGCGAGCTGCAGAGGAACAATAAAGCGATGACAGGAGGACTGGTACTGTACATACCTGGAAGAGGGTTCTTGCCTGGCTCATTGTTACTGGGACTTCCTGACTGCTGCGAGTCTGCAAACACACAGAGATGGAAGGGGGGGGGGCTTAGTATAGCACAAGGACAACAACATGCCATCTTACTGAAACACGGTTTTCTTGTCAGCAAAGGTTAATTCCAGCAAAGGTAACCTGGTGGCTTGGTGAAAACACTGTATCCTGTAACTTCTAATAAAAAAATAAGTATGTTTTTATCTCAGTTTGTCTCACACCTTTGGCCTGTTACAAACTCACTGAGTGCACTTAAAATAAAGAAATAACTTCTGTCAAGACACTCATCAAGACAGAGTGTATTTCTGATGTTTTTCCTTATCTCCCCGTCAAAGCGAGCATACCCACTGCGTTTTAAACAAGACCGTTTTGTTTGAACAGCATTATCATTGATGGGAAGGCAAAGCCCTGTGTCTGACACTGGATAGCCTAAAAGTTTTTACCGGCAGACCTCTGGGTAATTTTTCAAAGGGGCTAAGGGAGTGTTGGGCGGGGGCAGGCGGGGGATACAGAATGTGTTCGGTCCTGCTGTGCAAGGTACGAGCACAGAACAAAACGTGGAGGGAGCGCAGGAGGGGCGGGGAAATACAAGGAAACATGAGTGGAATTCTTTCCACCGGCTACGGTGCGCAGGCTTTGGTCTGACACGGCCCGGACTGACGACTTTTACCTCGATGCCTCGACGGGAGGGGAATCTATCATCCCTCAGCGGTTCCTGCTCTGGGTGATCACTGACAGGCACGTGGGCCTTTTGTGGAACACCAAGATGAAATGTATAAATCAAGTCCGATTTTCAATCTGTGATACAATATGCTGTATTTTGGAAAGAAAAACGGACTCAACATTGCGGCAGGCAACTGCCGCTCCATGTCCATGACGGCGTCTGAATGGACCCCCATAATGATCCAAAACGGCCACACATCCCCTGAGGCGGAGAGGGCCCAACGAGAACCAGCAGGGAGATTATCATCTATGTCTTTAACACGAGAGAGCCGAGACAAGAAGCTAAAAGCAGTGAACTCAGATACCCTCGCCTTGCAACAACACCCCTTTTCCTGCCGCAGCTCTCGTGAGCTGCGTTACAGAGGCAACGGGGAGAAGGAAAAAGGGGGGGGGGGGGGTGGAAGAGAAAGAAGAAAATAAAGTTGAAAGATTTATCCCTTACTTGTTCTCTCTCTGTGTGTGTCTCTCCCTCTCTCTCTTGTTCCCCTTCTCCTAAATTTGACTATTAAACAGCACTGCAAAAACAGAATGTTCTTGGCTGAAGCTCAACAATGACAAAGTAGGGAGGGAACGGGACCATACGTTAAGGAGAAAAAAAAAAGAAATCCCCCTTTTCCACTATGCTTAGCCCTGAAAACATATGAGTAATGTACAAGTTATGGTCTCACAATACATCTCCGCTCTGCTTCCTAAAGACAAAAAACACAAGGGTGACTTGTGCTTTCTTATCCAGTAGTCTTTCATTTTTTAAGGGACCTCTGTAAAATCTCTCATGTGGACACATAGAAAAGTTTCAATATTTCAAAGCAGCTAGTTTGTTTCAACAATTGCAGAAATTAAAGAAATATCAGTCTTTCCCAGAGGCCAAGGTGGCTTGTTTGTCGAATCAACAGATTTAAAAATATTCCATTATTTATAACAAAGAATCTTCAAATCTTCAAATCTTCAAATCTTCAAATCTTCAAATTTGACAAGCTGGAACAACATAATGTTGAGCATTTGTTTTTTATAAATCCATTCAATCGATTATCCAAATTGTTTAAGATTAATACGTTTCAGTGAATTATGTCAGAAATAAAAAAAAAGTTGAGTCGTTGTCTGGAGTCAGCGAAGTTTTCCTTTGCCTTTTGGACCAATGCGCAGCGGCTCCCTGAAGTTGCCTCTTTGCGCGCGCGCACGCACACACACACACACACACACACACACACACACACACACACACGTGTGTGTCGAGCAGCTTTTGTGGCCGAGCGGAGGTTTGTGTGGATTTGGCACAGCGCACAGTCCATAAAGTGATTGCAGGGAGCTCAGCGGCCTTGTCTCCCTGTCTTCTCCCCCCCCCCCCATGCCACTTTCAGAGTCATCCATCAGTCTCGTTACGACTGCCAAGTCTACGCTCGCGCCCTGAGAACTGCTGAGAGGGAAAGAAAACGGGCCAGGGAAGAGAAAAGAGCACCGGAGAGTGAAGAGGAGGTAACCGCTGAAAAGGTGGTGGGAGGACAGAAGGAGCGAGGAGGTGGAGGTGGGAGAGGTGGGAGAGGTGCCCCGGTTCATTTAGACCGGATCAGAGTGTTGTGTTTTTGGTTGTTTTTCCCCTCCTTCTTCTAGGACTGAACAGGCAACCATGACAAAAAGAGCAGATGGCGGTGGCAATTAGAGATCTCAGGCAGAATCTTCCAGCACGAGGCCCCACTGTAGCACCAGGAGAGACCACCTGGATGACTCAAGGTGGGCTGCAAGCATATGGCGCATCTGCCAGGCCTGCGCCAGGGCTGGAAACACCTCCCCTATTGCATTACATTTTACCTTTGACCCGAGAAGGGCAGCTTCATGCTCCATCTTCCTTCAGGGTGATTACATTGTTTAGAACAGCGCTTGCACATTTGCCAGGCCAGTGTGCGGACTGTTTCTACTAAACACTTTCTTTAGCATCAAATCCCTTTTTTCACTCAACAGGTATTTAAAATAGACCATAGACGGATCAAAGAAAGATCATTCGGGATTACACTAGGTGGGATTTCAGTGCAGATAAATTGCCTGTGAATTAAAAGATAAATGCAGTTCAGAAAGTGGCTGAAATAAAGTGAAGCAGTGGGATATTTTGAGCCTGAGGCCTGGTATCTGGATCTAAAAGGTGTCCTGTGCACAAAACTCAGCCAATCCGATAGTCTTCAAATAAACAGTAGTGTAACCTGTAAATAAACAGTTGCGGTCGAGGAGGCTGGGCTTTGCCCTGGGAGCTTGGCAGGCCTCGATCACAGGGCCAGACACCACACACACGCCCTCTCTCACACACACACACACACACACACACACACACACACACACATAAAGACGCACATAGACAGGCCCTTTTCCAAAAACAACATTTCTTGGCACCCTCCGTCCCTGCCACTTGTTTAAATAAACAAACCGGTTCATGAAGGAAGAGGGGAAAAAACAGCACCACGAATGAATCTGATTATCTGCTGTTACTCAGCAAAAAGAAAAAAAAAGCAAGGAAAAAAAAGTAGAAGAGAGGGCTTGTGGGTATTTTGGATGTGTCCACGAGTTCTTACACCTTCTTGTCCGGTGGGATACTTATCATACCACTGTAACGATTAGGGCAATTAGGGGTAATGGCAACAGAAATCTGGCTCGGTGAGAAAGTTTGTCAGTGCTTGTGAGGTTTCTCCACACCCAAGAGTTTTACTCGCCTGGATTTTATAATCACTAAAACACTCGCGCACACTCTCCCAACCCACCCTCTCATTTTTTGGCACTCTACCCATTCTGTTCCCACTAAATTGCTGGAACACACATGCACATACCATGTGTGTTTTAATTTAAGTGTGGATTAAATTAGCCACATAGTTTTGGGAAACTTTCGTCATATACAGTACACATATATATATATTTATATATATATACACTTTTATTTTTTTTGACAGTGGCGGTGCACGTCCCTAGCCCGCAAACACTTGCAGACACGTACAGATGTCCCCCACAAAAAAGACAGTGCGCACGCGCGACACGCACACCCTGCAGATGCATACCGCTGTCGACATTTCAGGAGGAGAAGCCTGTCTGGCAGCCATTTTATGCCGAGCGGGGTTCTGTGCACATGTATAGCACTCTGGCTGCCAGAGGCATGGGTCCTGAGCCAAGACGCATTTCAGCAGCCCGGGGAGGCGAGGGGAGGGGAGTGTGGAGGAGAGGTGGAGAGGGGTGGACTCCCAGAGAAGTAGGGAAACAGAGCGAGGGAGAGGGGCTGAAAATATCGGCCTAATTACGGAGCAGCTCCGATGCGTAATGTTTCGACAATACAGCTGCTCCTGGGTAAATATTTGATGTGGCCGAGCAGACGTTCTGCTCAGCGTCCTCCTGCTTTTCTTTCCCTTCCTGCTGCAGGAGACCAGTTTGTCCTTCCTTGGAAATGCACAGTCAAAATATGCGCGTGTTTGTGTGTGGAGCACGGGGTCATGCAAGTCTTGACAGTACGTGTAAATGACTGTACATGTGTCGGTTTGGAATGTGTGTGCGAGTGTGTACTTTGTCCCGCGTCCTCCTCTGCTCCTGGTTTCTATCATTCACAGCTTTGGCGATGACCTCACACCACCCGGGCTGGTTTCCAACAGCCGGCAGAACCTGCTCTCTTCTCCAAATCTCTCCCTTTCTTCTTCTCGCTATCTGTCTATCGCTGTCCCTGCAACAGTATCCCTCCTCTATTGTATCTTTTTATACTAGCCTCAGTGGATATCTGCTATTCAGGGTGTCTCTGTGACGATACCGTAAGAGCACACTGTGTTATTTCAAATTTCTTGATTTTTTTTCCCTCTCATGTCCTTTTTTAACACTTATCTCTTTCTTTCTTTAAATATCTCCATCTGTGTTGGTGCTCTCCCCCCTTTGCCGCCTTTTTAATGCCCCATCTCTTTCTCTCTCTCTGCTTCTATCTCTTTGTCTCTCTATCTCTCTCTTCTCTCCCTCCCTCCCGCTTTGTTGTCTAAACAAAGTGGCCTTTATCAGGATGAGCCGCAACCCAAACAAGCCAAACAAAAGATATGGGCGAGGAAATCTGCCCACAGAATTGGGAGGATCTTATCATGCCAGCCATTGTGTGCCAGCCTGCCAACTGGCGATGCCCCCCACTGCCGATCCTGCACACCCACCGCGCGCGCACACGCACACACACACACACACACACACACACACACAAAATTCTGGCTTCTCAGCCCCACCACCCGGACTCATGCATGGGGTTCTGCAAAGGGCTGGCACCTGACCTGGCCGAAAGCAAAGTGATATTGACGCAGAGGGGAAAGGGAAGACAAATGCAGCAGCCAAATAGGACGCCATCTTAGGGTGGCATTGTCTCACACGGAAGATGAGCTTTAATTAAACAGTAAAAAAAAACACAAAATGTGGAGCAACTTTACTGATTTACCTACTTTTTGTGTATTTAGTGGGGCTAGGTGTTGAACTGAGTACCAAGTACTGAAAACTGCCTCTCTCACGACCTCTTCCATGCATTATTGTTGGAATTATAATCAGTGATACCTTCTGCACAGACAAAAATGTACAGCATTGTAATCCCTTTGACAAACTATGAATGTGTTCCCCCAGCGGTGTCCATACACTGTGTGACACTGTAATGATTATCTCATAATTGGAACAAGGCAAGTATTTCTTATTGGCTAAAAGGAGCACCTGGTAATCCAGACGGCCACCCTATCAAATGACTGCCACTGACAGGGAATGCAGGTACAGTTGGGTGAGTTACCCTCAAACACACAGACACACAGATACACACACACACACACACACACACACACACACACACACACACACACACTCTCAGACGAAAGCGAGAGAATGGCAGATAGAAAGTGAGAGGGGCAAAGTTGAAACGTCTGTGAGAACAATGACATTTTGCCTTCTTTTCTCCAAGCCAGACACCACAGACTTGTTCAATAGAGCAGGGACACACACACACACACACACACACACACACACACACACACACACACACACACACACAGTAGGACTGTCAGGGTTTTGAGACTTATGGAATCAAGTGGGATCCCAGCCCAGACAAGAACAATGAGAAGCCATACAGTGTATGTGTGTGTGGTTGACTGTGTGTGACCTAGCTCACTTGTATCTCTCTGCATGCGTGTGCATCTCTTCTCAATGTGAGCATTGCCACCTCGGTGTGTATGTGTGTGGATCATCAGTGTGTGTTTGTTTCTAATCGGTGCATACTAATGCCGGCGAGGAGCGGGCCCTCTTTCTCTCCGCAGAGTCTCTGTGCCTTCTCCTCAGTAAACTCTCACGGCCGTGAAAGGAGGAGAGCATTTTAACCGAGCCGGGGGGACAACAGGCTCCTCATTGAGGTCACCAAACAGTGTGGACGGGGAGGGAGCGCATTCAGTGGCGAGTGGGCCTTGAACAAGGGACTGAATGGTCTGACGGATCATTAGCCACACCGGCCCGGGAGTGGAGAAGGAAGAACCTGGCGAGCACAAAGGGACACACAGCCACAGAACCAAGGATGCAGATGAGAGTTAACCCATCTAAATTCAACTTCCCCACCTTTTTCATTTGTGAAATAAAGTTTAGCCACCTCTAAACAGATGCATATACTCCGGGCATACAAATAGACAAAATCAAAAGCAGCTCCGAATGCTTGCTCTATAATGCTGTTTTACATATGCACGTTTAACTCACACGTTGACATACATGCGTGCACAAAAGGGGCACGCACCCAGCATCCCCGCGGCGAGCTGATCTGCGCTGTACATGCGGGATGCAGTCAGCGGCCAAGCTGCAGACAAACTACACAACGCGACACAGTGGCTCATCTGTCCCATGAAAAATGAGCAGGCTGGCCTCCAGTCAGCACACTGCGCCCCACTTAATGTTTCCACCTCCTCCCGCTCTCTCTCTCCCTCTTGTCCTTTTCTCACAATGTGGCCTTTCCTTTCACTTTTTTATTACATTCCTTTTCTTCTTTTCCTCTTTCTGTATCCTTTCTAATCTTTCTATTCTTGTCACTTTCCTTTTTGCACGCTGCCCAAACCTTTTATCTCCTCCGCAGCACCTGGCACGACACATTGCATGTTGCAGATATATCCATATATGATTATCAAAAGTTCTTTGTGCTGAAACAATTGGTCATTGAATTAATTCGCGGCTGGATGGGAAATCAATCCCTTACAACTGTGATCATCTCAGGAAGCCTTTATTATGCCAAATTTCAAACGTTTGCTGGTTTCAGCTTCTCAAATTTGAACATTTTTATCACTGCAAACTGAATATCTTTGAATTTGCGACTGTTTGAAGGTCAAAACAAGTTTTTAAAACCTTCACTTTGGGCTCTGGGAAATTATGATGGGCATTTTTGAAAATGTTTGAAAACATTTTGTAGACTTAACAACTATTGATTAATTGAAAAAAAATATCAAAAGATTTACTGATAATAAAAATTATTCTTAGATGTAGACGTAAACACACACACACACTGATTTTTTGAAAGTGGGGTCTCATCATTCACAAGTTTAATCAGCGTCAAGTCTAGCCTGTGAGAAAAAAGAACTCTGCATCTGCGCTGAAACAATGGGCCCATCAATGGCCAACCTCGGCATCTTTTTGGTATGCACCAAACAAACAATTAGCTTTGTTGCGGTGTAATTGACAGGCAGGACCGGGTGGCATTTACATTTGCCCGCTGTTGCCACCCTGCCATTCGACGGGCCGGGATAAAAAAGAAAAGGTCCATACGAGGGTGGAAGGTTGGCCACATCCCTCTGGTTGGAAGACACCGCTTTTTTTCCCCGGTGGCAAACTTCCAAGCAGGAGCGGGGTTTTTTTAATGCACGGCTGTGGAGGAAGGAGGGAAGGGAGGGTGCAGTGAGGACCAGACTATAGATTTAATTATGCATGCATGTTTTCTCATTCATTGTAGTGGTGGGAAGAGGAGAGGGAGAGGGTAAGGGGTGTGTGGTGGGAGGTGTTGGGGGGGGGGGACAGACCAATGGACATTCCGTCGTTGTAGTCCTCCTCCCACACACACACATATACACACAAAACAACACACACACACACACACACACACACCACACACAACACACACACACAAACAAACACACACACAAGGAGCAGTCTGGGGCGAGCCGCTATAGGCTAATGAGGTGACACTCACGTTGGAGACTAGCCAAAACAGTCCCTTAACTCCTAGCCAGTAGTTAGAGGAGAAGAAGGAGAAAGGTGGTGGTGGGGAGGGGGGAAGAGAAAGAGAAAAGAGGAGGCGGATGAGGTGGGGGGCAGGCGGGTGAGGTGGGCAGCTAGCCGGGGTTAGTGGGAGGAGCATGTGTGTGTGTGTGTGTGTGGGGGGGGGGGGGGGGGGGGGGGGGGGGGGAAGAAGAGAGTTGAAGTCTTTCAGGATGTGAGGGTGGGGGTATTTCTGCAGTTTTGTAGTTGTGAATGAATCACGCGGCGGGCGGTGGTAGAGGGGGGGCTGTGCACGAGCGTTCACTGTCGGCGATTTTGGTCTGTGAGGCAGCTCTGAGGAAAAGTAAGACTGTGTGTGTGTGTGTGTGTGTGTGTGTGTGTGTGGTGTGTGTGTGTGTGTGTGTGTGTGTGTGTGTGTGTGTGTGTGTGATGGAGTAGAGTGGTGGGGTGCACGGTGGATGCGCGCGGAGACGAGGACAACGGAGTAGACTCAAAAACCCCCAGTCAGGCAGACAGACCTTTGACAGAGGAGCTCTGTGATTGCCTCTTTCATCTTCAGAACCCCCATCCAGTCGGATAATTATGAGACAAATGCTCGGACCCCTGCTGCTTGAGTGGCAATGGGCATGGGAGGCCAGAAACACAGAGCGAGGGTTCAAAACTGCACGTCTCGACTAGTCTGGAGGGAGGGGGGGACAGAGGGACTGAAAGATGGTGGGGGTGTTCAGGGGTCTGGGAAATTCCCCACTCTCCCAAGAGAGACAACTTGGCCCACAGATCATAGTTCAGGGACAGTCTGGTTGTGATAGTAGCAAGGCTTAACTGGTTTTAGCCGCCAACTTCCTGTCAACTTACACACACACACACACACACACACACACACACACACACACACACACACACAAATGTCCAAAACTGTATTGTAATCTGTAAAACTACTTTGAATTTTAAAGTGATCCATGTGAAAGTAATTCAAAATGTTCGGGAAATATGAAGGTAAGAAAGAGAAGCAAACCAAAACAAGCTCTCATTTCATGTCAATCGTTGATGAACAGTCCCTTCAGGTTGACTCAGGCCTGTGTAATGTTGTGTGTCTGCGAGGCCTCAGCCAGTGATGTGCCAGTGATTGTCAGCGCTTACGACGGCGTCAGGCTTCAGCCAAGAGGAGTTCCCACTGGTGAGAGCAGCGGGCCGAGCCAGGGCGACTGGGTGCTCCCTCACAGGGCAAATGGCTCTCCTCCAGCTGGGCTAGAGGCCACCGAGGATCCCTGCCACCCATTGCCACTGTTTGCACTCCCTGGGCTCTGCCAAGCGAGCAGCGGTGAAGCGCACACAAACACACACACACACACACACGTGCACACACACCTTAAAACTGGGGACGTGGAAGGAATTATCCGATCATAGAATGCCACCACATCTAAGACCAGCTCTTGGCCCAAAACAGACAAAGAAAACAAAGCGTGCACTCATTCAGACGATTTTGCTCGCAATGCTCCGCTGGAACGGGACATAGGGTGGAGAAGGGGGAGGGGGGGGGGGAATCAACCACAGGGTTTAATGTGTCATTACAAGCATAAAAACAGACTACTGACATTGCCAACAGATGTCAAGCCAGTTTATTTTTGCCATTACAACTCCAGTAGGGAAGTAAGCCGCAGGTGCAAATGAACCCAGTCTCGTAGCTTTCTTCTTTACTACCCAGACTCCTGTGTTGCTGCATCATCACTTCTCCTGATCCTGTCACTCAGACATGCATCACGGAGATAGGCCGGGTTATCAAAACCAAAAAGCTACCTATTGCATTGGCGCTAGCATCTCAAATGTTATGTACCCGATCCTGTACATGTGGCTTAGATATTACTTGTGTTCCACATGAGTAAGGACAGTACCTTCTGGCAAGGTGTGGACCAATCTACAGGAGCCTTAGTTCTACTAATACCCACACCTTTCTGAACGTCCTACTCCCATGAGTGCAGTAATGACGGAAAGATGTTTTAACTCTTAACGGTGTACGTTGTTCAGATGTAGCAGGCCAATTGGGGAGCTTGTTGGTGGTGTAAATGCCGGCTGCCTGCCGCATGGCCAGTAAAACCCCTCCTTTCCTGTTAATGAGCCTGGAGACGGAGGCCCCCAAGTGCGAGCTGGCCCGAATCAAAGCATGTGTGGGGAATCGAGGTCGGGGGACAAGAGGGTTTGTCGGGGGGGTTGGGTGTCTCCACTGGCACAAGACCAGGGAGTGAAGCTTTCAGGGCAAAAGGGACATCACGAGAGTGTAATTTCACAGAAACCCCTACTCTTAAAAAGAAAAGTGTCGGAGGTTCTCGCGGAATCACAGCACCAGGTAAGGGCTCATTTGGTGAGCCATAATCAGATGCAGAGCGCTGGTTTAAAAAAATAAAATAACTGCATCATAAAACCGGTTCTCACATAACTCAGAAGGGAGTGACAGCGGCTGTGCCCGCCACAAGGTCAGAGTGTTGGCATCAATCCAGAGACAGTGGAGCTCCTCCGCTCCTTATGGACCCTCCAACTGTCTGGAGATATCCAGCACACAGCAGTTAGGGTGCAACCCATCTCTGCTCTTTGTGGTTGTAGGCCCCAGATGCACAATTCAAACACAGACACCCGGAGACTCAATGCAGTCAACAGCCCGTCACTTACCACAGCAAAGCACCGTATAATCATGACACTACATCTTGGTCTTACAGGAGATCAAAATGCAAATTTCATCTTGCAGGTTTAACACAGTATTCCCTTTGCCACACCACAAGTGTATGATTTATAAATCATACTTAAGTGCATGCTAAGCAAGTACTCAAAGCCAGAGAGAGAGAAAGAGAACTCTATTCCACATTCCTGGCAAAAAAAACAGAGAGCAAATCTGTTCTGTGCGACGTAGGCCTGCTGGGGCAGCCCCCTCTGCCACTGCAGCAACAACAACAACATGTGGTTTGGCTGCACAGCGCCGGTTTACAGTGGGAAGAGCACAGGCGCTAAATTAATTTCAGATTCTGTTGTTTGAGAGTCGTAAACAGTGTTACAGCAAAAGCATGGCATCCAGAGAGTCGGCCACAGTGTTTGGTCACATGGTTAGAACACATTACATCAGTAGCTTTTCAGGGTTTTTGGGGAATAGATCATTATGCGCTACGAGTACTGAGATATTACAAATCAGATTGACATAGTAAACTGGTCATGTTGCACACAAACAAAGTGTCCTCGGGCATTGCAAGCCCGGTCCTCCCTCGCTACTCTGTGACGAGAATGTAAAGGGCTTTTGTTTTGAAATGATTTCCGCGATGTTTCCAGGATGACACGCAGAACAAAGACATGTGTCATCAGGTCTCACCTGGCAGGTTTGTGTTTATTTACAAGTATCTCGAACATTGTGGTTTTATGATTACATTCATGCTCTGATAAAGTCGAGGAGGAAGGGCTTTCTGGTGAAGCGAGTTTAAGTCGGGCTGTCTTTCCCACGAGGCTCCGAAGCCATAATCTCTTGAAATATTTGCACAGATGACGGCAGCGCTCGGCTGTTTTGACACAAAGCGGCATGAACGAGATCGAGCAGTCACTTTTTCCATCACTTTTCAGTTGAGGAAAGGGAATTCCCCTTTTGCCGCTTTTCCCTGTAACCCGCCCGCACGACTCCCACCAATCCGTACAAGCCTCCAGCACTCCTTCCTCCACTTCCTCCGACTGCTAGGATTTGTTCACTCGGGGCCACGCCACAGGGGCCTTTACGCCCGCCTCCCAGCCAGCTCCCACAGTCCTTGCTTTCCACTCACCCAAGCATGTTGTTTTCACTTTATCAGAGATGCCAAACGTTAACTCACTGAGATCAGAGGTGGGTGGGAGGGCAAGCAGGGCTGGGGTAAATGCTGCAGGAGGATGAGGATAGAGGTAGTTCCTGTTCGGCCTCAGGAAGGCAAGCAGGGCCGTTCTGTTTATGTTGACTGTTTCTGGCAGGGCTGTCTTAGAGCTGCGAGTTAAAACCATATATATATATATATATATATATATATAGTGGGCCCGGTTTGCATTTGACTGCAACTTGTTGTCCTCATGACTGCTCACCCACACCCCACCAGCACTGACTCAAGCTGCAGGCAGCACAAATGATAATAAAAATAAAGTATTATATATGTATGTATATGTATATAACACATTTTCCATGTTACCTCTCCTAAACTCTTAGTGGTGCCTCCCAGGCGGTCAAATTTTAACAGAAATATTATTATATTATGTCATATACATGTATACACGGTCCTTACAAATGCTCCTTCAATGTGCTTCAAATACTTTTCAGCTCACATATTAGCCACTGTCATTCAACTAAATATAAACCATTCAGCTATATTTTCTGCAAAAGGAAGAACACAAATGCAACGTATTTTTCACATCAGAGCTGCACTGAACTTGGCGTGGACTCTGTCCAAAGGCCATGAAAACATAATCTCCTGGCCGTAGCCACATTGTTGCATCATGGGCCACCACCGGAGCTGAATCTATAATAATCCCACTCCTGGCAAGCATCTCGAAAATATACATCTCCCCCTGCCTATGTTATTTTTCTTCATCTCCTAGGGGCCTGCTTGAATGTGTGTGTGTGTAGAAAAGACAATCTCTTTACTGACAGTGACGGCACAACAGGCTTGTTGCAATCCCGAGGTTGGCAGCTCTGCAGAAACACTTCCCATTTGCGGTGCAGGGCTTAGTCCAAGCCACTTGAACTTGGCAGGGCTTACCTGGAACAGCCTACCCGTAGGACTGCCACAGACTCTCCCCCCTCAGCCGAGGCAGGAGGCCTCACTGTAAGCCACGACAGCTGATGTCAGACACACCTCCAAAAAAAAACTGCCTACAAGTGACTTCCAGGTATTTATCAAGGCAGAAGGAAATAATAATACAACTTTCCCGCGAGGAGCCGGTTGAACTGCTTTCTTTAAGTAAGTCAAGTGTAAGCGCTTATGTGGAACTTATTTGCAGTATATTGTTTCATATTTGTATAAACCTTGATTGTAACTGGTTGGGAAAAAAAGTTGAGGAAATGTTACAAGGTAGAACATACAGTACAGAGGCACAAAGGACAGAATTGTGCAAAAAGGTGACGTTTTTTAATCAACTGAGAGGGAATTACACAGATCGTATGACACCATATGGAATTATTTTTACACATAATGTATTTCCTTTGCAGGCGCTGTGAAAGGCGAGGCCTACAGGGAGTCCTCTTTAGGAGGAGGGGAGCTGTATGTATGGTGAGGAGGGAGGGGTCGGAGGATCGGGTGGTTTAGTGGGGCGGTCCAAGCACGCTCAGCGAAAATATGCCTCGTGCACTCGTTGAACTTGGGGCCTGCGCGGGCTTCTCTCAAGGTTACAGGAGAGGCCTGTGCAGAGAGGAGCAGGAGAAAGAAACCATGCAGCACTCGTCCACACGCAACAGGCTCTCCACTGGACTCTGTTTCTTGCTGCTTTTTAATTTGGGAAACGGTTTGTTTTCAGTTCCCCACGAATGCCAAAACGTTTAATAATTAAAAACTTGACATTTTTTACATCTAGTTTATAATATCCCCGACCACACATTTAGTGGTCTGGACTGTCACTGAGTCTCACTGCGAGCGTCTGTTGCTGAGATAACAGGAGCAGCCAGCGATCGCCTTTGACACCAGGTTTCCTTCCCTCCTCGGAGCCTGCCGGGACCCGGGCCGTGTATCCGTTGCCGCACCCTCGGGCCCTCGGCCACACAAAGGTAGGAAGCGGCCACTGGAGCAGGGCGGCATTGTGACGAGGCCACTAAATCACCTCTCGTTTTATCCACCGCTATTTACGCACGTTTCACCAAAGGAAACCATAAAAACAACAAGGCCTAGTAAATACATCGGACGAGGCCTGCTGTAAAGAAGGGAGCACAGGCCATCGGCTAATTGAATGACACGGACAGTTAGGGTATACAACGCTTGTGATATGATAGGTCGACACACAAAGCTTAAGGAAGCCAGACATTCAAAAACACCTAAACGATGCAATCTGCTGTCATTTAGAATAGCACAGCGATGAATAGAACGTTTTTGCTGTTGAAACTGTGTTAGAGGTGATGAATCCTCCACATAACTTTTGAGATCATAGTTTGTACCAATGCATATTATTAAATGTATTGGGGGTCCGGGAATAAACCAAAACATTAGGTCCAGCTTAACGCTAATAACATGCACCATAGCCTTAAAAAGTAAAACCTCTAAGACGCAGTCTCAGTAAAGTTCATCAACAGTACTTCATGGATGAATTGCAAAAGAACGCAGGTCTTATCGTAAGATAATGGTCATTTTATAATTATTAAATCACAGCAATGCATAGTAATTGCATATGTGATGGTAAACAGCACAGGACTGAAAAGTCAAGGAAAGAATGCAAAACATGACGCTTGTGCCGGAACTTCAAGTCGCATTTGACTTCGGACAGAAAGAGGTCAAAGGGCAGCAGGTAGTAAACACTCAGCTGAAGGAATTGGTCACTTTGCCTTTCCCCAAGAATTAGCAGGCCATTAGCAGCTCGTGAAAAAGGCCACTTCTCTGCCTCACGACAGATTAGGTCTGCTTTCATACAAACAGCCAAGCAATGTGATTCAATGCTATCACATCGAGTAAGGGGAAAAAAGGTTCCTGCGTGTGTAAAAGGGAAAAAAGCCACAGAGGCATTATGTCAACAACAGCCTACTTCAATGCACAGATGCAACTTTGATATAAGCTTATGAAAAGGACCAAAAACATTTCTTCATAGTCAATCCCAGCTCATTTTCCCCCAAAAAGAAATTAGCATAAGATGAAATGGGTCATTCTCATGTCTTGATTAAAGTAGGACTCAGCTTTACCCAAGTGGCCAAGCAGCAGACTGCAAGTTCAAGCTTTGCGCACTGAAGGCCTTATCGGGCCCCGTTTTTGGTAAACAAGAGGAGGAGGGGAAAAAATAGCCCTGTGGATCATAATAAAGGGAGCATCAAAGCCGTTATAGAAGAGAATGAGTCGGAGTATTAGGAGACACTTGGGGATGTCAACGTGATAGCTTAGATGTCACTGGAGAACATCTTCATGGACGTAAAGCGGGCAAACAAATTAAGAGGGATGAGCTTGCACTTGGTGGATTAGTTTTAGATTTATAGAGGCAACTTGGAGCCAATGTAAAGCAGAGAGAAAACAAGTCTGTCAAAGCCGTAAAGACGCCCACATAGTTGCAGTGACGTCTAATAAATGACCGTGGTGAAAGCACACAGCAGTACGTATGACTTGTTGCAAAGTTATTAGACTGTGTAGTTGTACCAGCGAAGAGGATCTGAAGCCCATTACAAACCGGCTCGACCTGACAGGGCCCTTGTCATTAATGAAGACTGTAACCTCATTTCCCTAAGTTAACCTTGGCAACTGTAGTACAGTCTGTTCTATAAGCTCAACTATGTGTGTGCGTGTGTGTGTATTGTATGTCCTGGTAGCAGGTTATGTATACCAAGCAGCAGCCCTGCGGCAAGCACCCGTTCTCATCAGCACTTCGTAAAACAAGGGTGTGGTGCCGGTGCTTTGTGTGGAGGAACCTTTACATTAGACTCCAACTGAAAAGACCTTGGAGTGCTAAGTGTCTGTGAGGAACTAGAAGGATGGTAACAATCCTCCAAACATTTCTGCGTCCCGATGATTTCAGCAGATGAGTTTCATCTCTGTCTGCAGGGACTACTGCCGCGCCGGGTCCCGAGCAGCACCAGCAACCCAAATGTGAGATAATGTGTGTTGCATGTGCAACGGTATTTTTAGGCCAGTGCAATTTCTCTGTGACACATTTACTGCGGAGGACCTCAAGAGTGATAACATGCACAAACCGCAGTGTGCCGAGGAGAGTGACAGCAATACTTGGGGGCCACAGGAGAGACGGGCCAATTAATGCCAAGGAGTCCTGTGAGTGGAGCCCTCTGTATAATCCCACAACCCACTTTATGGCAGACGCTCCCCTCCTTCGCTGATGTGTAGATCATTAATCACATTTGGAATCAAACGCCTATCCCTTGCCACAAATATTCATTCCCCAAATTCAAAGCCATGTATGTCAAATACACCCCTTCACCAGAGAAAGCTACTCAGACTCTCCACAATCAATTATCAAGAGAGAGGAGCTGATTTCCAATGTGTATTCTTTGAAAATCATCCAAGTCTGATACTTTTTAGCTGAAGTACCTCCACACAAGTATTTTCGTGCCACTGTGTGAAAGGACTGAAAACACACACTTATGAAAAGGAGCTTGCCAACGCCGTTAGAAGAAGAAGAAGAAAAAAAAGCATGATGGTTTTAACTTCAATTTAAGCAATGCTACTTAAAGCCGAGCTCTTAAAATTCTCGCTCGGCACACAGAACTGGCACTTGAGACATGAAAGGGCAGCTGCGACGTTTGGTTTACATTATATCTTAGTGGTTTCCACATTGTGGCCAGGGGATAAGCATCAGGAGAGGTTTATCTCTGTCACAGTGCTCTATGGAATATGTAAACACTATGTGTAATCAGTGCTGCAGTGAAATGGAGTGCAGGGGGGTGTGTGGGAAAGTGAAGTGCTTTAGGAATAAGCCGCCATCTTATTCCTTGAGCTCAAAGAAAGATAAGACATTGAAGCTGCAGAACCTCTATGCCTATTTGTTGGTTTTTACACTATACAGGGTACTTTTTCAGTTAAAGGAGCAACAACACTGTTTGAGTGAATCCTCAGATGCATAAAAAAAAAAAAGAACCAATCCAGCACGATTCATGCAGGCAGTATTGTTAGTAACTTGGGTGTTAACTTTCACTCTGCTGAGGACCTTCGCTCTCATCTGTCTCATCTCCTCCGTCTTTTGGCTTAACTCTGTCAGCGTGTCTTTGTCCCCGCATCATCCACCCTGTGAGGCAGCGCCGCTCCTTTTTGTGGCGGACGGGTACTCGTTTTAGCCGAAGAGCCTCTCTCTCCCGTCTAGAGCCCGAGTTTTAATATGGTGTCCAATCAAAAGTGATTAAGCATCGCAGAGCACAAACAATGCTGGCCCTTAAATCTCTGTGAACCCTCTTTCACTGGAGCGAATGAAAGAACACTCTGTCTGCAGCAGCAGATGACAGACGTGCGCTTGAAGATAAGTCTTCTCCATGAGCCCTTATCCTACCAACACCCGCCGGCCGACCAAATAAAGAAATAGATTACAAAACGCCTAATACAACAGAATGGGATCCCACCTTGAAGGCATCAATGAGGAAGTGAAGAGTGTATTTTGCAAAGACATGTTCCCTTTTACAGTAAAGTGCCTGGACATGATAAAACCGGTGGCACCAGACAGGCCAAGTTAAGGGGCCGAGCCACCACGGGGTAACTCAGCTAAATAGAATTAAGTGGAGAATAGAAGACCGACACAGACTCAACATATATGAGTATTGAAAGACAGCAAACAAAACCCTGTTAAGGTACAGAACACACATGAACACAACTCAACACTTCCAAGTTCAGTATAATTCACATAAGAAAAAAATATTTAAAAAAAAAAAGTAAAACTTGGCTAAATTTCCCGCAAATCATCGTGTCTTGCACGTCAATTACAGACAATCGCATTGCATGATGTACGCTGCGTGTAACACGATACCCTGAACTAATGCATCAGACTGGATACCAGGGGCAGTTAACTGATGCCAAGGGGATACTGTTCTTACTGTACCTTTTTAAAATGCCAGGAGCAAGAGGAGTATTGCAGCCTACGATGACATGGTGGTTGGACAAATGTTTCATCATTAATATGTTATATAAACAAGAGACAGTGTTGCCTAAATACACGTTTTCAGCACGTGTAATGCAATCCTGCGTCTGGTAAACTTCCATTTGTGGTTGGACTGACTGGGGGAAGATATTTGCTGGGTACACTTAGACCGAGGTTTCGCAGAAAATCCTTCAAATATATGAAAAAAAATGCATCGTATATTTTTGTTAATGTTGCTTCCAAATGATCAAAATATTACAGAATCCAAAAGACTGGTGATACATTAGCAAATGTCTATTATGCCCATATGAGGGATTCATTAACCACATACACAAAGAAGTATATCATCATCATTACTGGGAGGTCATGTGAGGGAGGAGCTGGCGCTATGACAACGAGACATCAGACGTCTGCAGCCTGCTGCCGTCAACAAGTCAGCATGAGCACTACCATCTGACGGGGCCTTCCTTCCACTGCCCCCACACACTCAGCCAAAACTAGCTATTGCTGCTGCTGTTGCTGGCTCCTGCTTTCGATTTCACTAGAGTGGCCCAAGTAATGGCTTCAGCATTTTGTGGTCTGCCGACACATATGGTCCGTGTAGCGATCTGTTCCTGTGCCCCCCCCCCATCGATCGTTTTAGGATATGCAGGGAGATGTGGACAGAGGTAGACAGACACAGCCCCAGGGGCCAGCCACATTATGGTGGGGGGGGGGGGCGTGTACGGGTCTTGTTATGACTGCCGTGACAATTGGGCTCGGTCGGGCCATCGCTGCAATCAGTGAAGGCCGCAGAGTGTGGAATCAACCAAGTAGTGCGTGTTCATTCGTAGCAGCAAGGTTCAGGCCGTATTTAGAAATATAATAAAAAAACTCGTCAAAAGGAATGACCACGTTTACCTTCTCTTTATCACTAACATCAGCACTAATTCCACTGATGGTTGTCAGGCTACCAGTGCTGCTGCTGTCCCAGTCTGGCTGCATGACGTAGATTAAGGGTTATTTGCTCAAGTCACGGAGGCAGCTCCGGCCCGCCCTTGTTGGGTTTCCCTATCTGTGTTTGCCTGGACAAATCTTGGACACAACGGACCCATTTTGTGCTCCTCTCTGGAGATCCTGTTACAGTGTTGCAGACAGCTCTGGGAGCGTGGCGTTTGGCGAGGGCGGCGCAACGAGGTGCTTCCTCAAATTCAAGCATGTGATACATATGCAATCCTCTTACGTCTCCGAGCGCTTTTTTTGTGCTGGGATGGGGTAAAATGATCGGGGAAGGGGGGGTTAAATGATGTCATGCTGTGAGCATTCAGACATTCAGATTTAGCAACCTCCCATCCCAGTTACCAACCAAAGAAAACATACAAGCAGATCCGAAAGTGCTTCAGGATTCCCCAAAGTCCATGCGCCGATTGCTATAATATTTGGATTATTGCTCCAGCACCTTCCGCCTGGTAAAACTTACCAGGTAATTATCATAGATTCAAAAAAAATCACGAATCAAAACATGAAAAAAGGGATTTTTTACAATAATACACTTTTGGATACTAATAAAAATATCAAATTGTTGCTTGTCAATGGTACTGCTAGAGATAACTAAGTCTCTCCATCCAACCACACATATGCACAGTGAGGGTGTAGCTACAGATGCCTTGAAGTTGATCCAGTGGCCTTGTACCTCCTGTGCTCCAGAGGGACAAAGTACAACTAAGAGAGCGAGCGCGGGAGGCAGAGAGAAGGAGGGAAAATGAGAGAGAAAAGAGTAGTGTTCGCTGACCTCATTCTGACAACACGGCCCGGGAAGAGCCTTTCCCTGGAATCGTTTCGCAATAGCACTGTTGTTTATACAGGTGGCGGGTGAGTCGAGCAAGATATGCAGAGAGCATGCATTTTGCAACACCTCATTATGAATACTAAATACACGCAGCATGTCAAATCATGCAGACAGACAGACACACACACACATACATACACAAGGACTTTATTCCTTGTCTGGAGACTGGCTTGAGTTTCGTCTGAGTGAGGACATTTGCAGGGAATGCGTCATTTTGTAAGCCGCGGCCAATTCACCCGTCTCTGTTTGAATTTCAAAGTCGAGTTCCTTCACGCGATGCGAGAGCTGTCAACCGCTACTATCCTCGGGTATCGTCCAGTGAGTGCTCGCCTCCTGGAACGGAGGCCCCTGGTTGGCTCGTGTGTTTGGCTGCTAGGCCGTCTCTGCAACTAAATCCACTTGGCCAGAGTTCAACCCACGTGGAAGGCTACAATAGCCCAAAGGTGGCTGCCCAGACCACTGTTTATGCAACAGCACACTGCTGCCAGGTTAAAGTTAAAGGGAAAAGAGCAAGACAGCGGATAAATATGCAGTCCTGTCCTGTACAAATGTAGCTTAGTAACACATTTATTTATAAACTGTAGATTTTTACTCATGCATAAAACATTGTTTAAAGATAATTCTTTTTACCGTCACAAAAAAGGACGGAAAGAGCATATATTCTGCTTCTTTGCACATTTGACGTATTGTCATATCTATTGTAAAATGCTGACAATAACTGAACTTAAATGAACATGTTGCTCTGTGAGAATAATGCTGTTAATTGTTATTATATTGGAGGTAATGACCTGTGCTTTTGGATTGTGTTTGTTTCTAAAAGAAGTGGCACGCCGTTGCCGTGATGCAAAATGGAAATCTGGCAACTCAACCAAAGCCCTGTAACTTTAATGAAATCTCACCCAAACTCAACAGATTTGTGTGCTGTTATTTCTGTCCCAATTGAAGCCTGAATACGAACCCATGCATAAGTTAATGTAGCGCCTATCTCATCTTCCTACTAACCAGCGAGGTGAACCAAATCCATTACATCTCAGAGAGGGGTGAAAAAAAAAAAAAAAGGATCCACACACCAGCTGTTTGGTAAACATACCAAAGTAATTGTTCCAAATACCTTACTTTAACACAGATTAAATGCAATTAGATGCTGTTTATCTAACCAAAACAAGTCCCTATGCCAAAAGAAAAACCTCTGTCATTGTTTCTAGCAGTTCTGCTCGGAGGCATCACAGCTGGGAAGGGGAGGATTTCTTTTAAACATAGCTTCCTTATGTACAGGAAGGAACTTTTAAACACAAACAAAGCCTTTGCTCATTGCATAGGAAGACTATAGGGATGGGGGGGGGGGGAATGGTCGGTTGGCTAAGGCAAAGGTCTTCTGAGGTGAATATGAGGAATTTAGGTCAGTGCAGCCGAGCCATTTAACCAGCTCAAGCCGCTGCAGCCTGGGTGGAAATAGCACGGGAGGCCAGGGAGAGGGAAACCAGTGCGTCACAGTTCCCGACCCGATTCCAGGCTCCCCCTGACGCAAACAAGAGCCATAACTTCCCTAATGATCCCAGACCATGTACGCCTCGGATATATCCCACCAATAGGGAGAGCTTCCTTTTCACCTTTGACCTCAAAGTGGGTGTGCCTACCGCTGACTCTTGTATTAAGTTCAGTACACGTAGGTTTGGTGCTAGTGTGAAGTCTAAAACAATTCGGTTGGAATGTCCCATTGGGAAAGATCTTTAATCCGAGCATGTACAAAATCACTCCTAAAATCTGGGGAAATCCTATTCTAAGACCTAACAAATCTCTTAATATCTTAAATGTTTGCCAAATCTTGATAATCTGACACTCTCTTGCTTTAATTTCAGTCTCCCTGTCACATACAATGGTGGTGGGATTCAGAAGTCCAACACCCCACACACACACACACACACACACACACACACACACACTGTAAACAGTCTTTATTGAGACGTGAGTGCTTGTATAAACATAGCCGAGCCCTATTGAGGGTCCAGGGCTGGGTCGAACAATAAGAGGGGGAAAGTTGCTGGACGTTCCTCACAGACGGTGTGTACAAAATCCAATTATCAGAGCCACGGCATTAACATTCCAGCAGTCTGGCAGGTGACGGCTCCGTCTTTTTAGCCCCCCCCCCCCTTCCCCTACACCACCAGCATGGGATAGAGTCGCTCGGCAGCACCTCAACAACACACACAGCCCTTTTCAACTCCCCCCCCTTCTAAGATCCCCAAGTATTGAGACATATATAGAGAGAAGAAGGCAAAGAGTGGGGAGGCAGTTGGGAGGATTGGGGGGGGTCCACCAGCGACACTGGTCTTTTCTTCAGGAGATCAGCGCAACCGGCCTAGCAGGCAGTATCAGTCAATGGGGCATTCTTCTCCTCTCTGTCTCCGGGTGAGAATATGTTGATCGCTGATAACGTCGCTTTGATTGCCATAATGGGGAAACCACTTTTTGTTTGGAGCGTTTGCCTGTAAACAGTGCCCGCTTTGTCAGCCGTGGGTGACGTTAGCGGCATACAAGATGGCGATTAAAAAAAGGTTTAACGGTAACACAGAAACATTGTTGTTGTTCTCGGCTACAGGGCGAGTTGATAATGGATTAAAATAAAGGTCTACGCCCTCAGTGACAAAAAGCAACGCAACTAACCCAGAGATCAGAACACCGAAAGTTTAACCCTGCACTCACTGGAAAACACTAAGAGTTTACACGTCATTCTTTGTTTTATTTAATTACAGCCGCTAGCTCCTGTAATTAGCCTCTTCACCTTCTTTTTTTTAATTAAGCCCTCTAGTATCATATAGCCGGACATCATGCAGCACTGACACTTTTTTGCTTCACAAACCGTACATGTGGAGTACGTGATAGGGTGCAAGATATGCAACGCCTCTGCCTTGTGTCCTGCTCTTTACCCTTGTCAGATCCTATATATAAACTCACATCTGGCCCCCATTCGCCTCTTTCCATCATGTCATCTTACAGAGAAGGCTGTAAGAGATACATGCAGTACAGTACAGTATGGTATGGTACAGCACAGCACAGTACAGCACAGTACAGTACAGTACAGTACAGTATGGTACAGCACAGTACAGTACAGTACAGTACAGCACAGTACAGTACAGCACAGAATGGTATGGTACAGCACAGTATGGTACAGCACAGTATGGTACAGCACAGTACAGTACAGTATGGTACAGTACAGTACAGTATAGTACAGTACAGTACAGTATAGCACAGTACAGTACAGTATGGTACAGCACAGTACAGTATGGTACAGTACAGTACAGTACAGTACAGCACAGTACAGTATGGTACAGTACAGTATAGTACAGTACAGTACAGTACAGCATGATACAGCAGAGCTAAATTACTATTGACTGACTATTTTTTAGTCTACATGTATGTATGTATATATATATATATATATATATATATATAACTTTTTTTTTAATGGTTCAGAACATGTAGGCTTGGTGCTAGTGTGGTGGAATGAATCCTTGTAGAAAAATGTTGGTTTGAATTTCCCAATGTGAAAAATACCAAATCTTACTGCAACATTCTCAAAATCTGAGAAAATCATATTCTAACCAACAAGTCTTGATGATAACAAAAAAATAAATGTTTATCATAACTTCCCAGAGCCAAAGAAGACAACTCAAAATTGCTAATTTTGTCCTAACGACAAGCCTATACTTTTACTTTTACTAAAATGTATAAAAGAAAAAAGGAAAAAATGAAGCAAATCCTCCCATTAATTTTCAAAACTGAAGTGAACTTTGTGTTGATCAACCGGGCACTGCTACAGTGCAGTCGAGTACATGATCCCTGCAGATTGCTTAAGCCCCGTTACCAAACACCTCGAGCAGGGATTAAGTTGAGAGTTGAAAGTGTGTTCATGTCTAGGTGCAATGTGAGTGGGGTGGGGGGGGGGGGGGGGGGGGGGGGGGGGGGGGGGGGGGTATATGAGTTAGTCCAAGAGGGATATGGTAGGATGTGCCAGAAATAATGAATGCATTTCTGTATATTTTCAGTGAATGAAAATGTGATCTGAAATCAATGAAGTATTCTATATTTTTGGCTAACTTTCTTTAATAAAGCGCCTGTCACCTCTCTTCATGGCTCAGAACTTTACTCTGTCCCCCGACCAACCAAAGGTTTTCTTTGCTTCTATTTTCGCCCTCTCTGTGTTTTACTGTCCTCCTCAGCGGCGAGATGTTAGTCGAGTGTCTCGTGGCTTTCTCCACCCTCAGCAGAAGGCCTGCGCACTGGTTCATTATTCTTGGATGGCAGATAAAAAGAAGTGAGTTCTTTCTTTTCTTTTTCTTTTTTTTTTTTTCAGCCCAGCTTCCCATTCATAACAGTTGGCACTGGTTTTCGTACTGCCTGCCAGAGATCACACCCCGACCATTTTCATTTTCCTTCATCCATTTGTTTCATTCATGTCACAGATTTGGCAGGGGCCTGCGTCGTTTTCCTGATGGCCGTCGACCCTTCAACACCCTTCTTTTGAGTCTCAAACTCCCGTTTGTGGCTTTGTTTTGCATCAGAGTGACGAAAATGTGGAAACAACAATTCACACCGGTGCGCATCAAAGTGTCATTGTCTTACGCTATTTCACTTTTGGAATTAACTGTAATCTAAAGCTGAAATGAAAAAGCGTGAGCAAGGCCATGCAAATAACTTCTGACATGTTTTTGGATGAGGAGAAAGACTTCACACATTGAAACTTTTCCTGGCAAAGTGGATTGATATTGTTTGTGTATGTGAGTAGCAGTGTTGGGATTACTCCAAAGTTAAAAAGAACCACTAAGTGTGGGCTAACATCCCCCTGCCTTCATATAGTATATTATCCTTTAGGACTGCGGAGGTAGTGAATGCACCGCGTCCCCCCACACTTTAAGTGCATTACACAGTGCATTCAACTACCAGAGGCCCCGAGAAACAGCAGTTCATCATCATACAACTACTGGAAAAATGCCCACTGACAGGAAAGCTATATCACACAAACAAACACACACACACACACACACACATTGCTCCCACCCACTACAACCACTTTGCTCAATTTATCAGCTGCAGTTGCGTGCATGTGTTTGAATGCATGCACACAAGCTGAATGCTTTTGAGTTTGTATGTGCATGTGAGCATCAGAGTCCAAACACTCTCAGGGCTGAAAACCAATCCCAGAGAACTCAAATGTGTCAAATACAGCCCGGGGTCTTCAGTGTCGGGGACCAGGCTTCCCAACATGGAAACAAACAAGATGGCTACCGTGTCTCCAACCCGAGCATGCCCTGCGGTGTTCACCAGCTCCCATCTGAATGGAGTTACAGGCCGGCTAACAGGAGTGCAGAGGAGAAGAGTCTCCTGGGGCAGTTGGCTCAGCGAGCAGGACCAGAGGATGGCTGCACCGTGGATTAGGGCCCCACAGTGGTCCATTGTTAATTGGGCGCCATGTGTGAAAGCTACAGAGAGATTAGTTTGTACAGCTGCTGCCATTTGTCATAACTGCCCTTAACAAGACACACATGGCAACCCAAGTTACAGCCAGAGGTTTTACAGAAAAAGGGGAGAAAAATGTCTGGCGAGAGTCTAATAGTTTGCGAAACAGACCTGCGTACACTGACGAAGATGTTCCTGGGAAACACCAAGCAGACTCAGCTGGGATCCCATAAGAGATGACGAGTTGGAGCATTACTTATTTAGCCATCTGGAGGTCAACTACAGTCATTATCATAACTGCTCAAAGAGCTATGTTACACCAGTAGAAATCCCAGACCACAGGTTGCAAACAATTTTGTGAAAACAATGCGAGAAGATTGGCTATTACATCATAGCCCTCAAACTAGACAAGGTCTGTGTTTTATTGGACAGGCAACAGAGACAACAAGAGGGCAAGTGGCTGTCGTAGCCTGACGACCACTTGTTAGTCACATTTCCTTGGTGATGCAGTCTACACCTTGAGGTTTAAGAGAGGGATGGTGCAGTTAAGTTATTTTTTGGTAAGAATCCACAGAGTAATTGTTGGTTGTAGGTCTACGCACATGTTGGAAGCATAATTACAATCTTGACCTGGTAAATCTGGAACGAGCTTTTAAAGCACGCTCACTTTCAATTTTCACCCAAAAGACGCTGGAGCACTGTTCTTATTGAGGAGTTGCGGTTCATTGAATCTAAATGCAGTCTTTTGAGCTAAAGTGCCGGTGAGCAATAATCTTTCCATGGTTTTCTACACGCACGTGTATATGGGCGTGTACTATGTGTCCCCATGTGTGCATTTTTGTGTTGGCTTATAACAATTTGGAAGGGTTTTCTAAAAGTGCAGCAAAGTCACCAGCTGGAGCCTTGTGCCAGTGGAGAGGGCGGGCCAATTCTGGAGCTTTCTGGAGCCAGATCATATATGCTTTCAGAAGGCATCCATGGTAACAAGCCCCGTTCCTCCCTAGTATAAATAACGGGCTTCATTAACCATCTTGTTAGTGCTGCAGCGGGCTTTAATCACAAATTCCAGACAGCACTGGCAAACGGTTTCATCATTACTAAACCCATAGAGTCAGTGTTCAATACTGGTTACAAAATTATTCAGATATCTGGATTTACATCAAATGACATTTTGCAAAAATTGTAGTTTCTGATTTTAGTTGCTGGTTGTGCGTGTTGTATTCATGCCATGCCTAAATTCAATCCTCAAATATCTATGTAGAAATCTCTAAAGAAATCTGTGAAAGGTGCATTTTTTTAAATTTTATTCACAGTATCAGTTTGTTGTTTTAATGACTCGATGTGTGAAAACCAGATCCGTCTGTCACAAAGGAGGAAGTACCTCTGTAAAAAATCTGTAACACCTGCTGGTTTGGTGATCCTGAGATGTGAGATTTTCATGTTGTTGCAACCGCCAAGGTGTCCATATTTCCTCTCCTCTTGTCGTTCTCTTTATTATTTATATATAGCTCACTTTAATCACATGCAACACTGCTCAAAGATGCTGTCTGCCATAAAATACTGCATGTTTATGTAAGTACTAAAAATGTAAATGACTTACTTTCCTAGTCTCCTTGCCTTCTCTGCTGTTCTATAACTTTTCTTACTGTACGGGTCATTAAAAACAAACAACCATCTTTGGGTTGGTATTGTTTATGACACTGAATATATGGCATCTTCTGCTGATCGGAGTTGTTTCTAAATGCGGGAGCTTTTTGAGAAGTGAACCTGACATATGTGAGGGAGGAGTGGCTAGCTTTGACAACTCAATGGTGCACTGATGAATCCGTCCCAAGCAGGCTATTCCCAAGCCCCAGACACCATATCCCCTCTTTGACCTGCTGCACTGACATAAGAAAGAAATCCTCTGGGGATTCGCCCACCCAAAAGTACATTTTGCACAGGGTTGTTGTGGCGGCCCTTTCTTTTTCTGTCCCGCTCAGGTCTTGTCGAGCCGTCACAGTGATGGGCCGTACTGTACCGCCAGACAAAAGAAGAGACAACCATCACTCTGGGCCACTGATCGGCCCTGTCTGGGTTGAAAAGACTTTGATGGGGCAAAGCAGGGTGGGGGGTGCTGCAAAGAGAAGTCAGTGTCTCCTGGGCAACCACTCTGATTGTCTGCCCTTGCCCAAAGTTCCCCATCTCACCCCACCTACCTCCACCCCCACCCTATTTTTTTCTTCCCTTCAGTGGTTGTTCACAAGGCTTCTTCCTGGGTAACGGGAACTGGCTTCTGCATGAATGTCTCAGTCTGGTACTTGAGGGTGCTTTTCTCCTCCTTGACTTGAAACAATGGGTGGTCAAAAACATCTTCACATGAATTCTCCTTTCTGAACCTTCTTGTCGCTCTTTCCACTACAGACCCTGCGGTCTAACGTGACCAGTCTATCAGGCAGATGGGACAACACTAAGTTTGTCTAGCAGTTGTGCTTGTGCAACGGCAAATAAGGGGGCAGCTACTGGATGGAGAAACTCAGGACACAGGGAGGGTCTGCTTTGTAAGGCAGGACAGTGAGGTACAGTGTAGTGCCTGGGATAGGGGGTGAATGTACCCATTTGTCTTCATTTGGGAGGACCAGCAGACAGGGTGGGGGTTGGGAATCTATCCGGGAGGAGTGGGAGGTGCTGCTCCTCCAGTCAAGTGGTCTCAGGGGGATTTGAAATGCATTTGGGGTCTGCCCCAAAAGCCTGGGAAAGTGTGGTGAAGCTGAGATCTTAACCATAGACTAATGACACAAACTGCAGTCCTTAACCAAGTGTAACCACAAACGCAAAATGTGAGTCTCCTGCTGAAATACACAAGAAAAGCCTTTTCAACACAATGCCTGTGGCCTAGAATGCCAAAGAAAGGCCACGTCCCATTTTGTTTTTTTGACGGATGCAACAGCGTAAACTGTGATACAAGCAAATGAAACACTGTAGCGGAGCACAGGAGGGAGTTGTAAATTTTGTTGAGAAAGAAGGCATCCTCATTTCTCAGTGGCCTCTGCTCCAAGTTTCCTTGTTTCCATGGAGATTTATGTACACATGGCACACAAAAGAGGGCCAAGGAGGTAACACGGCCTGTTTAAGCCTCAAGGTATTTGCTCAAGCAAAACCCCGCTGCTAATAACCCGAGCTTCATACCGAGCCAGGCAACCTGGCTGCACAGCACCCAGGTTGGTGTTCGAGAAGGAGCAGAAAGGGAAAGAAGGCAGAGGAAAGTCAGAGGGAGAACACAAACAACCCAAGCTCCTAAAGAGAAAGAAAGAAAGAAAGAAAGAAAGAAAGAAAGAAAGAAAGAAAGACCATTGCAATACATAAATAGCTCCCAGGTTAAGAGAAAAAGGATCGGGAGGACATTTAGTGGGAAGCGGAAATCAATAAGGCAAGCGGTGAAGCTGGGAGGGAGTTCTAAGTGGATTAGATTGAGAGAATGTGTTCGATAGGTTATGGCTCTGACAGAGAGGTAGCCAGACACCGCAGGCTCTATTGCATACTAATGAGGAAGGCAGAATGGAAGCTGAGCACAGGGTTGTGCAGTTCAATCCAAAGAGTTTTTCTATATGGCTCTGGAGTCATCGGTTAAGGTTTTTCCCAGGAGTTGTACTTTACAGTCTTGCCGATTTTGTTCTGAATGTTCACGGTTAAAATTCATGTGAGAGAACAAAATTCCACTCCACTTCCAGAAGAACCAGTCCTGAGACGTTTCCCAGTATCGTCTCATTGAGATAATTTCAAATTAAAAGGCAGCTGAATAACAGTAGTTAACCCAAAAACGGAAGGCAAACAGTAGTGTCCTTTACGCTGTGTGTTTTCAACAACTTTTGTTTCAACTTCTGGCAACAACCCAGCCACCGTCTCTCTGGCCGAGCGCCTGGGCCCGGGACAGCTGTCATGGTCAGGGTCCGGGGGCTTGAGGGAAAGCCAGGGAGTGAGAAAAGAAAAGCGACGGGGAGAGAGAAGGAGTGAGAGAGTCTTTTGGCCGGGCAGTGTGCCGCAGGGGTGATTCCTGATGGCAGAGGAGGATAAGGGGATGAGGGGAGGGAGGGATGGATGTTGTGCTTAGTCACAGACCTCCACTGTGACCCAGAAGGTCAGGCCTCCGCACTGGCCGCCTGACCAAAGCCTCCGAGGCAGCCGGGCGGAAAACAAGATGCAAGCCGCTGCCCCACGCAGTGTGGTGAGTAGGCAAAAGACTTGGAGATAGGGACCAGCCAGACGACCCAGCCTGAGGGACGGGGGAGGGGGGTGAGGAGGTGTGGGGAGTCAGCGCTACCTACTCCCCCTCACTTAGGCCAGTGAACCAAGGGACCACCAGCCAGACCACAAGTAGTGGCGGGGGAGTGGAGACAAACAGTTGCCAAGAGACCACCGGTGATGTTGCGGCCGCCGCGGTTTGACCCCATTCGAGGAGGTCAACAAGGGGGGCTTACGAACAACTCCCCCACCTCCTCCCCTGACCCCCCGACCCCCAGGCAAAAAGTCGTCCTCCTCCACGTGCCCTGAGCCTGCAAACGGCGCGTTTTCCCTGATCTGTTTTGCTCAATTAAACTTCAGAGGACACCCTGCCACATCTCTCTGCAAAGGTCCCGACCCCGGGGGCAGAGGTTAAGTCTGCCGCTCGTAAAACTAGGTCTCCATTAACACGGCAGCGTGTATTCAGAGGTAATCCATCCATTTCCACAAACTATCGTGACAGTGTGAAAACTAAGTGGGGGGGAGGTGACAAGGTAATGTTTTATGGCCGTGTTAACTTTCGGCACCATAGTAATGGGAAAGCTGCGCGGCCTTGACTTCTTTAGTCCCCATCGGACTACCTTTGGCGATCCTCTTATGTCACTGGTTAACAGCCACTCACAACCTTCAAAAAATGCTCCGAATTCTTTGCAGTAATTTCTACTACTATTCCTACTTCAATCCACTGAAGTACCGCTCGCCGAATTCATATTTTAATCGAGGCAGAGAATGTACTGCTCGTCACTTCAATTACAGTTTCCAAGATTCCTCCAAATTTATACTGCTTGTGTGTCTTAATCACATTACTTTTCAACTATTGTAGAGCGTTCAGTGACTTCCTATACATGTTGAGGAAATAGTAATGCGCAGCTTAACAAAGCCAAATACAAACAAGGCTCCTAACGTGTCCTGACAAGACCATGATGCATGCCTTGCTGCAACTAATCCGTCAAACTGTAAAACTGGATATGCAAAATATAAATCCAGGTGGGGAGAGGCGATGAGTCAAAGAAACGAAAAACGATAAAAGTGCAAGTGTACAACAGCCGCGCGTGTGTGTGTGTGTGTGAGAAGCCGGGGCCCTGTATTGAACACGGCCTGCCAGTTGGCACAATGGATGCCACAACCCCCACTCCCAGCCCCCAGCCTACTTCCCAGCGGGCATTCATCTGGGCATGCACATGGGTGCTACAGCCCAGCCTGGCTCAACGCGTCTGTGCCCCAGAACAAGGGGGCTGAGTGCCCTCTCTAAATTCACCCGGCGCACTCGCTGCCAACCCGCCGACCTTTCTCAGGCAGCAACCTACCGGACTCAAAAAAACACTCTGAACTTATTGATTTTTTTGCCACAAAAATAACAAGGAAAAAACGCCGTTGTGTAGATTACGGCGGCAACACATTTTGTGCTGGTTATCCATTAAAACAACACGGCAGAAGTGAGCCGCTGCCAGGTAGCAGGACAGAGAGACCCGTATGAAAAGCCCAGTCCGGACCCATTTATTTCTCGCAGTTTGCACAAATACCAGATTGTGTTTCAGACGTTTGCTAGTTGCTTTGTGTTCGATTGTGTGTTTGTTTGTTTCGTGCAGTTGCAGCAGAACAAAGGGCAGCGGCTTCCATTCTGCCACTGTCGAAAAACTTTCCAACATGCCCACTGCATTGCGGATGCCAACCAACGAATCAAAGGCATGCTGCAGGCAGACAAAGAGGGTTTGATGCCAACCTCCGAGCCTCTAACAACCATTACTGGTGATTTGCCTGCCTCCCTGGCACAGTGCAAAACAAAATGGCGCCGCACCACACGCTACCACAATATGGCTGCATTGTCTGGAGATGGGCACTGCTCGGAAACTCGAAGAAAAGGAAAAGACGCTTTAGCTTGCAAAAACGAAAGAGAAAGGGAGAAAAAGCACATCGTGTCTGGGATCCCGGTAAAAGAATGCTATTTTGTATTTGCCAAAGATTCATTTGGTAAATAAATCGCTCTGACCTGCAATGCGATGTTGAATCACAGTGAATGTGTTCTCCGGCGATAAAGAACATTATGCTCACCCTTTATTTTGAACACTGAAATTAATCTTCTTGCCAACAATCTTCCTCCGTCGCAAACACATTTTCCTAAAATTAAAAGCTGATGAAATAGCGTCAATAATATACAATACAGGCACTGACTTATCCTTTTAAATGGCGTGCATTGTATCAAAAACAGCACGACAGGGCCTTTCTTAACTCGGTACTGAACGGTTCAAAATGCAGCAGATGCAAACTAGAGAAGCGGTGGCATCCTACAAAAGGCACAAAAGAGGGTCTGATGCCAACCCCGGTGCCAGTGGCAACCATTATTGTCTGTGTGCTGTGCCTTCTGCTTTCGCTGGCACTTATCAAACACAAAATGGCGCTCAGGGTTTGATGATAATGAGCTAGCCATGCCACCATTTCCCCCTCAATAGCAAAGTATTGGGGGGTTCTTCGCAGTTGCTGCAATAGATTTAATACAGGGGAATTTCAACAGGGAGTACTATAGGAGGGATTCCTATGGTATCAACAGATAAA
>NW_022605599.1:180123-181311 GCF_008692095.1 Etheostoma spectabile | reverse complement strand
GGTCACTGTGAGGGAAATGAATGACTGCTACATTTTGCAACAACAACAAAAAACGGTGGATCTGGTGTCCAAATAAGAATAAATAATAGCATTGATGAGAACATTTATAATCATTATTTTCCGCTGAACATGTGCATTGTCTGTCCTAAATGTGAAATTTCATATTTAAAAAAAAATAAAATACGATTGCAATTATTTTTCTTTTAATTTACAGTTTGGAGGTTTTTCAAGCTTCTTTTCAAAAATAATTTCTAACGTTTTTTTTTCACTTAAATTCTCAGTGTTGTACATTGTTTCAAATGATGCAATAAATGCCAGTATTTCAGCAGTGTGTGGCAGTCTTTTGGTTGTGCATCAACGTGGAGAGAAAAAATTAATTATTATGATAAAAATTGAACTTTTCCAACTTCGACACTTCCATTCAAACATTTTGACCTAATTCCAGTACCTATTAACACTTAACAAATGCAATTTTAATAAAATGCGAGATGCAGTCGTCACATCGAGCACATGGGTCTGCAAAATAATCCAGCTATTAGGGAATTTATAAAAGACACATGTCAGCACAAGCATGCTCACACACATGATTTATAACAGGCACATTATCTTATTAGACTGAAATGTAAAATTAAGAAGTAATATTAAGAAGGCCTACTTAGGTTTACTCATATTTTGATTGCTAAGCTGTAAAGTGACTTACTACCAGCATACAATTATGTAGCTGCTGCCCCTTTTTTTAATGGTGGTAATCTTATATTAAAACAAAATGGTTCTAATGTGATATTTGATTGAAAACAGGAGAGTTTTAAAATTACATAATTTTACATTGCATAATGGGGATTATGTGGATACGCCAGTGTTTTTTTTGTTATAGGTAGGACAGCAACAGTTTAAAAAAAAGCTCTTAATAAACACAACAAGAATGGATACATGGACAAAATATACTACTACTGCGTTTATTTTAATTTAGTTAGTCTATACTGCAACTTTCCACATTTGTCATGACTTAATATCCAGACAAAGAGAATGGGTGTAAAGTGTGTGTACTAGATCAAACATAAAGCTGTCCAAATGATAGAAACTGAGTAATAACTGAACATTTTTTTAGACTTTTCTGTCTTTTGGTTAAATAATGAGCCATATAAAAAAATATATGCTTATATATATATATATATATATATATATATA
>NW_022605599.1:177155-180113 GCF_008692095.1 Etheostoma spectabile | reverse complement strand
TATATATATATATATATATATATATATATTTATACAGTATTGACTATCAAGTTTCCGATGTTTATTTGTCTGAAGAATGTAGTGGTGATTTCAGCCAGTCTCGGCAGGACTGCCAAAAAGTAACACATGTGACCCTTGACCTTGCCAAGCCATCACTCACACTTGTGCACAAACACACCGACACACACAGTAAAACAAAGACACACGGTATGAGCGTGGACCTACCTTGGTCCTGGACATAGTACGCTAGAAACAAGTCCAGCTCCTTGACCGATACTGTTATGTGGTGTGGCTGGACACAAAGTGCTGGGTTGGTGCAATGCTGAGACTTGACGAGGCGTTCCCCATCTGTACTTTCCAGAGGGATGCCTTTGAAGAGGATGACCATCACCAGGTCCAGACGCCAAACTTTGTCGGCCTGCCTCAGACAGTCGATCCGGCGGATCTTGCCCTTCTGGTCCGGGTTGGACAGCACGCAGCACGGGTGCTTCTTGCCCGTCACGCTGAGGACAAAGTCCTCCCGGTACTCCTGCCGAATGTCCTTACGCAGCTTGGCCAGCAGCCTGGATGCCCATTTCTGCTTCACCTCGGGCTTCTCGCTCAGGAGCTCGTCCTTCACCGCGCGCTCCTCGTCCTTGGACATCCGCTTCTCGTGCTTCTTGAAGTACTTGCGTTTTCTGGCCTGGAGGTTGAACCACGTGTAGGCAATGGCACGGACGTGAGGAAGAAGTGCCTCGATGAAGGGATGAAATTCATCCTGGAGCAGCCAAGGGACACAGCGGGGAGAGGGGTGAGAGAAGGAGAGAAATGTCATCAGAAACTCATGCCCTTAAACGCGGAGAAGAAACATTGGTTCATACAGCTGCTAATGTGAGGCAGAAGGGAAGTCAGACCACAAACTAAACATGTCCTCACAATCAGTCACATTATATCATATTGGCAGTCTCAACAGCTTTAAGGCGAGATGTTTCTAGTCACATAGCAACACTAGTTTTACCACCCTAGATGTATCTAGGCGTACTGCAGGTATAACGAGGACATTCCCCCGTTTACACCAACTGCCAGCACTACAATAGCACCAAGCCCGGTGACTGAATGCACTCGCGTCTCTGCTCTCCTTTCCCCAACATACTCTGAGTGGGACGCCTGTGCTGCAGCTACTACTGCTGCTGCTGCTACAGCGGGAGCATACTCTCCACACAGTTGCATTTCTCTTATCAATCTATCCCCATTCCAAGGCAAACTTATCCCATGTTTACAAAGGATGCAGGCTAAGCTGGGGGGCCGAGTGTGGATGCAGTCGCAAAATGGAAGGTTGTGGAGACTTCCGTTCTCCTGGCACAGAGCAACGGCCTCGTATTTACAGCCTGTCCGCGCGTTCAAAACACATTCAAAACACAAGCAGAGGAGAAAAGACGGCGTGTCAAACGTGTGAAAGCGATCGTGTGAAAAGGTATTCGCAAAGGTGGAGTTTGGACTCGATCCAAGTTCATGCCGAAGTTTGGAGGTTAACACGGAGACTGACACTTGCCGAGCTTCATTCCAAAACCCTGAGTCAGTGATATTGAAATCAAGGTCTACTTTTTAAATGTTCCACGTCCCTTTTAATTTAAAAAAAAGTGAGGTGGAAACCTCACTTTTTTGGATAAATAATCAAAGACTCAGATTAATTTTAGTTTAGATATTTTCAATATTTATTTTACTTTTCCAAATGTTATATTCTGTCTGGTTTTTTTTTTGGCATAGCACTACTTCATACCACGTTATCTTTAATTCTTAACAGAAAAATGAATATAAAACAAATTTGAGAAAACCTTTTTGATACACATTTGCCCGATTTTTTCTTACAACTAAGGAAAAAAAGAGGCAGCATTTCTCCAGCGGTTGACTGGCCTACAGGCTTCCACATCAACAATACTGCAGTAAGTCTCATTCAAATTATCGTGATCTCTTAATGCTTGTTTTCTGCAGGTGGAGGGGTGTGTGGAGGATTTCAGGAGTCGTTGGAAATTACAGCAGCTGGGAGTGACAAGTGGAAACATGAACTTAAACTTTGTTTTAGGTCGTTAAAATGTCAAATGTAATCAATATAAGCAGCCCCTTTTGAGCTGGCGTTTCAAGAGTTAAACCACATATTTCTTCTTTTTTTAAAGCAGGCAGGCGGGCTATAGGAAACCACAGAAACCCACTCCCTATCTGCGCCTGCCGCTGGTGAAGCCACATTTCTGGTGTGCTCTTTCGGGCCAATAAAACTCTGCTCCAGAGCAGTGATGTCAAATTCTAATCATTTATTATACCGCATGTATAAACATTTAATTCTCTAAAAATCCGTTTTGAAATGTATTATATTTACTATGGCTACGATATCCATTTGTAGTCTTTTAGAGAGGTAAAAAGAAATAGATTAAATAAATTGAGAGCTCCTTTAAATGTCATCTCCTCACTACACTGTTGCCAATTAAACTGACAAAGAGAAGCAGTAAATGCTTGTAAATGTGCTGGGAAGCAACTGTTTCTGAAATCCTTTTCACTCCTGGTTTCCTGTTCAAAAACACATAAATATTACGTTAATTTTTTTTTTTTTTCAACCAGGCTAAAGCCAAATGCTGTAAAGATAAATGACTTGGCCAGGGCCTACGCAGCGCACTTCAGCTGGGGCCATAAAAGCACAATCCTCTTAAGTACAAACTAAACCACATCTCAGTCAATCACTTACTTATGCCAAGTAAAATATAAACAGTAAAACTGATCCAGCCAAAACAGTCAGCCACTCTGTCCAACCGCTGAATCAACGGTCTCGTGCGTTTGATCTTCCTGCAGTGAGAGTGTCTTTATCTCCTTCCAATTTCACCTCCCTCAACTATAAGGGCTTTACTCTAAATACAAATATACACGTGGAAAAAAAATATAAACACAGCTCGAGCAAGGCTGGGAGGTGTGTGTGTGTGTGTGTGTGTG
>NW_022605599.1:175425-177145 GCF_008692095.1 Etheostoma spectabile | reverse complement strand
TGTGTGTGTGTGTGTGTGTGTGTGTGAGGTTATTAGAGGACGCAAATAACCTAATTAAACCTGAGAGAAAATGAGCATACCTGCACCAATTATATAGGACTATTAAAGCGATAGTCTTGTAATGCTTTTATGAAGAAGAAAAAAGCATTTTACGCACAACTTTACGCACACAGATAGCGCATGGGGATCGGCACTTCGGTGACTTTTGATGTGCCTATGGGCTGTTAAATGATTTTTCGTAAGGGCTTCGGTGGACTCTGGGATCTCCAAAGTAAAATAATCGTTATAAAACAGATCATTTTGGTTAAATAACTTAGATTTCGCTACATTTTCCCCTACAACGCAACACTTCATTGTTGTTATGAATTATGAAAGTATTTACCAAGCAGGGCTGAAACTGCACAATCCTGACGCAGACACACAACTTTCAGTTGACCGGCCACTGTCTGTAACATTCGTATTACAAATATCCAAATCACGTGTTAAATGTTTAGAGAGAAGGGGGAAAAAACACACACAATACCTGAGTAAGACAAATTGGAGAATACATGACGAGACGGCTACACCAAAAAGTGAATGTACTTGGACTGGTTCCTCTGATCACTTTATCGCGCCATTCCCGGACCGATGGGCACCATTCAAGACCGTGGAGCAGCTATCCGCGTAAAACGACACGAGATTATCCAAGAACATCCATGAATTTGTGCGATCCAAAGATTGTCGTCGGGAGATTTAATGCAGGAGGTTTTCTTTAGTTAGTTGCCACGCACGGCGAGCCCTCGTAGAGCCGGTGCAAACGGGGCAGCTGCGTCCTCCTCCGCTACTCTGGCTCTCTGCGCGTCTCGGTGCTGCGAGATCTCGTTCATAAAAGCATTGTGGGAAGCTTCAGAGTGCGCCGAGTGCGTGACGTTCACCCCTGCTTTAACCAAACTTGATATGAAATCGACCGGTGCACCTTCGGTCCTGCGCGATTCCAGCAAATCAGACCCAACTTTTTTCCCCCACGTAATTACACAATCACACTCCTCCTCCTCCTCCTCCTCCTCCCCCTTCACCCTCCTCCTCCTCCTCCTAAACACACAACCTCTATCCACCATCCAGCACCTTCTTCTCCTCCTGGGCTATCTCAAAACACAGCATATTTCCCCCCCACTCACTTTTTTGTGCTTTGGGGACTTTGGACCACAGCCTCGGTCCCCAAAAAGCGCAAAAGGGACATGTCCGTCCGCAGCTGTGGGACCCGTCACCCCCCAGCTCAGTGTCTGTGGTTCACAGTAAAATAAAACTAGCCTAACTTTTGGTCTTTTACTTTGGAAACGCGTCATAAACTCACTTTATTCGCCTTAAATGTTCTGGAAGTTGCTGAAATAATTCATAGGAAAAATTACATAATTATTAGAATAGGCTCCTACGCTTTTTTTTAACAGGCCTACAGTTTTTTAAGACAAAAAAAACTCAACTCAAGATAATCATTTATACATGTATGCTGTAGCCTATATGCTCTACAAAATTATATAATACATTGATTGAAACGTTGACACTTTCTTACGGTGTGTTTATAGAGGGAATATTATTATTATTTTTTTAAATTTTAAATTGCCTTAGTGGACACCTGGACATCTTTTAATAGCTAGGCGTGGAACAGTAATGCTGAAAGGACTGGAACTAAAGTTACGCCTGTGTGTGCCTGTGTGTGCCTGTGTGTGTGTGTGTGTGTGTG
>NW_022605599.1:173816-175415 GCF_008692095.1 Etheostoma spectabile | reverse complement strand
TGTGTGTGTGTGTGTGTGTGTGTGTGTGTGTGTGCGCGTCCTACAGAGATGTCACCAGTCCACATAAGAGTTCATTTGCCAAACGGGATGTTAACATATAGGCTGCCGGAGAATCCGTGCCAAGTTGAGGATCACTTTGGCCCGACCGTGCCGTGCCGTGCCAGTGTTGTGGTCCGCGTTGTGTTAACCCACTTCTTCTACATTACCGCCGCAAAGACAGGACAGCGTTACGGAGAGAGACAATAAGAAATGTATCACAATGGTCACATATCACAACATTTGAAAGCAATAATAATCCACGTCCACGTACCATTGCACTGTACTGCATGGATTAATGGGGGGTCCTGGAGCCGGGTTGAAACACAAGCCGGGGGCTTCACATTTCTCACGTTCAACTTTGTGCTTTGGAGGGTTTTTCTCTCGCAGTGATAGCAACAACAGCAACAACAAAAAAAGTCAATACCGGAAGACTTAGCAGATAGCGGTGAACAGAAGTTGGGAGCACCTCGCGTTATTTTTCTCTTTTTTTTTTTCTCTCGTCTTCCGTCCTCTTCAAGTCTCACTTGTTTGGCTCGTTTTTTGGGGTTGTTCAGTGAAGTTGAACGGGATCCAGAAGAGGCTGAGTTCTCGCCACTGGGCTGGTCTCCGCCTTCACTTTCACTGCCTGTGTGCCCGCCTGCCGCCCTCCGGCTCCCGGCAGCAACTGTCAAGTCCCATCTCGTTTCAACTAAACCACTTCCGGTGGGACTTTTTCCAGATAAAACCCCTATTCGAAGAAACAGCTTGAGCCAGTTCATCTGCTATGGTTCATATTGAATGTACGTACAAGGCCAGTTAACGTGCACATCATGTGTATCCGGTGGAAGACGGACACATTTAGCCGATATATCTTATTTTAACGGCTCTGTAGGTCTACCCATGTTAAAGCGTGCCGCTCATTCAGTGCAAGTTAGCTAGGCATGACTTAAAAAATAAAAAAACACTTATGTCAAGTTTTTATAAAATACAATGAACAGCAGTTGTTTAAGCTTCGCGGCATTTTAAATCTAAACCCACAAAAGTATACGCCTTAATTCAGTTTATCCGAAAGCCTCAAACCAAACCTCTAGAGGAGCTAGCTAGCGCCGCCATGTTTGTTTCTCCTCCGCTGTGTGCTAACGTGGCTAGCTAACGCGAGACTTTAAGGTTACAGTGCTATATATGACGGTGTTAACATTGTTAATACAGCAAAGGGTTAGGGTTAGGGTTGAATTTGAATCCTTTTTTTTATGGTTTCCAAACAGTATCGGGGCTAAACTTTGACATCTACCCATCTGAGATCCACTCAACATCCTCTGATCTTAACTAGTAGTCAAAATAATTCATAATTTATGCCTTTTTAACTAAAAACGTATGTATAATTCAATATAAATGAGGTTTGTTGACCATGAATTCCAAGAATAAGGGTAAAACCTGTTATTAAACCAGCTCTGGTTTTCGTTTAAAAAGCGCCAAGAGCTGGAAAAAAGTGACAAATAGATCAGAAAAAGCGACAAAAAACCATTGGAGAAGCACAAAATTTTGACCTGGAAGGACAAGTGCATGGTTAATGGGAAGACA
>NW_022605599.1:171108-173806 GCF_008692095.1 Etheostoma spectabile | reverse complement strand
TAAATTGCTCAAATGACACAAATCTCTATGTTTAAAAAAAAAAGGAAAAAAAATGAGCCATAAGATATTCTGCAACTCAGTTTTGATTCTACCTCTTATTTTGAAAGCGAAAACTCACCTTTTCCCGGGTGTCGCGTAGCTGTTTCCCTGCAGCTTGACAGCTCGGTTTTGTAACGGGGATTGCATTCTGGCCTCTGATTGGCCAGCAGCAGGGGCCCCGGGGTGCTCTCTACCCTGGGCCCCTCACTTCCGCTCCTCTGACGTGCTGTTTGCGGCTTGACAGAGCCCGAACGAGCCAATAGCAGCGGAGTAGTGATGGGATGTGGCCAATGACTGATGGTGGAAATCAAAACACTGCACTTACTAATGCTCTCTCACGTGCAGTTGGTACGTTCATATTTAATTAGTTAAAAAAGTATTGCTGGGATTATCAGTATTTCTGTCATTACAATTATGCGTATTATGAGTTCGAGCTTATTTGAACATGTGAAGTTTTTGAACATAAAAAACAACAACATTAAAATAAAAGATTTATATGCATGCATTCTTGCATACATGTAATTAAAATGACAGGTAAATAAGGTCATGTACTTATTAGCACAAGCTTTCAAATTCGAAAGTCATAATTTTTCCACGTTCAAAAGGAGGAGGAAGAAGTCCGACCCCCTCTCTCTACTTTTATCCTTTGGTAAATCTTATTCTTCAGTTATTTACACATTATTATTTACACATCATATATATTATGCTTATGATGATGGTGAGTATCATTATTATTTGTAGTTTTAAGAGAAAAGTGTCAGTGTAAGCCACTACTGATCTACACATCTAGCAACACCAATACACATTTACATGTGTAATGATAAAGGAATTTTAGGTGATAACTCTGATTATGACGTCTTTATCGACCAATGAAATATTAACAACAATTGCCTGAGAAGCACTGATAGGGGTACTGTCGTACAGCAATATAATTGTAATGTGATGGCATTGTAATCCATTACGTAATGAGAGAAGCAGTATAGCAGCAGCGATGACTGCAGTGTGGTGATAGCGGGACAGTACTGGTGCAGCGATGCCAGTGCAGTTGACTGATTTAAAACAAAATTTAAAAAAAGATACTCAATGGCCAACATACACCATTCCAGCATAATCACAGCAGACAATGGGATCGTATGACTGGAATGGGTAGTCTGACAACAGATTTTACTGCTCCCTAATCACTGTTATTCCCACCGTTTGACCGCGTCGTGCTCGGCGGGACCGTTACCAACACCTAGGTATCTGTTGGGATTCATCTCCAACAATAATCAGGCTGAGAGCACTCAGCTGTAGAAGATATGTCTATACATGGAGAATCAATGGTCACGTCAAGGCTACATTCAGTCTGATATTGTTGATGTGTACATTTATACTTACACTACCGGTCAAAAGTTTGGGGTCACTTAGAAATTCCCGTTGCACTCCATTATAGACAGAATCCCAGCTGAGATCAGTTGCATTGTTTTTTTAACCAGGGCGGCAGTAATCAGATTACATTATGTGCTGACATCATTGCAAATAGGTTTGCCAGTGTTTTTCTAGTTAGTTTTTTAAAATGATATCAGATTAGTGAACATAATGTGCCTTTGGATGATTGAATGAATGGTTGGTGATAATGGGTAATGTAGATATTGTATTAAAGATCTGCCCCCCCCCACTCGGATCAGCTGGTATCCTGTCTATAATGGAGGGGTATGATAATGTCTAAGTGACCCCAAACTTTGGACCGGTAGTGTACGTGCTGACATGAGGCAGAATAGAGCTTGTCCTTTTGACTATTATGTCTTTAAAAACTCATTTAGACCCCTATTAAATGGAAATTTCACTCAATAAAATACTACGCACTCAATACATTTTTTGTTTACAGACACCCAGCACCACCCAACAATATCTAGTATTTCTTTCTACTTTTAAATCTAGAGCATTTTACTTTAAATGTGTGTTAATGGATGAAAAGATGCCATTGAAGGGTAACTCCTAACCACATCCCCTGACTCCATATTCTCTCTGCCATGGTGTGTGACGTGGTGCCAGTTTACCGTGCACATGGCACGAGCCTCCACAGAGTCATCCCCTCTGAATGCGGACCTACCCCCCCCATGTGGCCACAAACCTAACTGCTAGTTGCTGGTCTGGGACCTGCTGAAGAATCAAAACTGAGTTGCAGAATATCGTATGGCTCATTTTTTTTTCTTTTTTTTTTTTAAACATAGAGATTTGTGTCATTTGAGCAATTTAACCCTCGTGTTGTCTTCCCATTAACCATGCACTTGTCCTTCCAGGTCAAAATTGAAAATGAGCATTTTTTGTGCTTCTCCAATGGTTTTTTGTCGCCTTTTCTGATCTATTTGTCACTTTTTCCAGCTTTTGGCGCTTTTTAAACGAAACCAGAGCTGGTTTAATAACAGGTTTTACCCTATTTTTGAATTCATGGTCAACAACCTCATTTATATTGAATTATACATACGTTTTTAGTTAAAAGGCATAAATTTGAATTTTTTGACTACTAGTTAGACAATAGGTGTTGAGTGGATCTCAGATGGGTAGATGTCAAAGTCTAGTCCGTATTCTGATTTGAAACCATTAAAAAAAAAAATTATTATACATACGTTTTTATGAAATATTTTGACTACTAGTTAAGATCAGAGGATGTTGAGTG
>NW_022605599.1:170930-171098 GCF_008692095.1 Etheostoma spectabile | reverse complement strand
ATCACAGATGGGTAGATGTCAAAGTTTAGCCCCGATACTGTTTGGAAACCATAAAAAAAAAAGGATTCAATGCTATAAGATTAAATAAAACACCAAACAAATTCAATGAAACTAATCATTAATTTTACCTGAAGACCGTTGTATGGAATCATCCATGTTATTTTTGGG
>NW_022605599.1:169900-170920 GCF_008692095.1 Etheostoma spectabile | reverse complement strand
GAAAGAAATCCATATTTCTGATATAAAACACTTAAAATTGGGGTTAAAACACAATTAATACCCAAACACAGAATGCAGAAGAGTTAAAAAGAAGTTATCCTCCATTTTCAAAAAATTGGCACAGCAATCTAAGTGTAAATGCTTCCTTCAGGTGCAACATGCTTCACATGGTAATAACTGGCAAAATAATGGTAAATCAGTCCCTACAATAAAACCGTTGTCTTATTACATGCTATGTGTTTTCTGTTTTAAATTTGAAAGTGTAACACCTTTGGTTAAAACAAAACAGGCTTCTCATGTGATGCTGAGTACAAATATTCATGGTAGGAAAACCAAGCATTTCTTTTGTATTGTACACCGTTAGGTGGCGACGTACCAGTGTTGTTACTGTAGTTAACCTCCTGTGTCATCTCGTTATGATCTATTATCGCATCAATATGCTGGACATGTATCTTAGTAAACCAAAGGACACAAAATATAATTCTGATTAAAAATCAAAATGGTGCTTTTTATCCTAGGCTTGACCAGTCTTTACTTTGGTCTATTGCGATAGAGCATATTGATTTGATAATATCACAGTGGTATCCAAATAGTGGTAAATAAGCTGTAATATGTTTATGCTGTATATATCAGAATCAGAAATCAGAAATAATCTGAAAAAGTAGGTTTTTTACACATACAAGACATTTTTTTGGTGTTGTAGGCGCATGTCACACATTCTCTAAACATAAGAACATTTAAAAAATCAAGCATTAAAATATAAACAATATAAATATGTATATATATATATACACAGTATATATTAAAAGTAAGAATAAAAAGAGCAGAACAGTGGCATGTAGAGCCAGAGGTGGAGTATGTACTGTACATGTATATAATGTACTACAAGGCTACTGCTATGCTGCTTCTATCACCTGATTTAGCAAAATATGTTGTTATTATAATCATAGATGGATTTTTCCATTAAGCTTATGTTAAGAGTCAAAGTCAAAGTCTGCTTTATTGTCAATTTCTTCACAT
>NW_022605599.1:169786-169890 GCF_008692095.1 Etheostoma spectabile | reverse complement strand
ACAAAGAGATCGAAATTACGTTTCCCTCTATCCCACGGTGGAAACAAGACATGAACAATCATAACGTTCAAGTAAGCAATATAAAGAGTAAAAATAAGAAGGCA
>NW_022605599.1:169060-169776 GCF_008692095.1 Etheostoma spectabile | reverse complement strand
GGAAAATAAGAGCAGCAACATTTGAGTTGAGAATGTGCAATTGTGCGTACAGTAGACAGTCAATGTAATATAATAGTGCAACAATCAGGCCAATAAACGGCTGAGGTGGTTCTGTTTGACCTAAGTATGCAAGTGGCATAATGGTGCGAGTTATGTAAGCGCGGCAGAAGAGCAGCACTATAGGACGCTCACTGGGGGATCACGCCACTTCCAATCAGGCCTTTCATAACAGATGGGGGTCATTTTTGTGCTGCTCAATCCTTCAATATTTTAATCTTTGGCATAAACTTTGAATTAAGTGGTTTTTTTCAAACCATGACAGACTTCACATCATCTTCTGTCCCTGCTTGTTGAAATTGCTCTCACAAACCCCCCCTCCTCCTCCCCCCGGTTCTTAAAAGCATGAAGGCTCTCTCTCAACATCAACTTGCAGATATACAATAAGAGTTGAAGCTGATTCGATTGTATCAGATGTCTTCTGTTAAAACAGCATCATTTCAACGCATATATTACAAACATGTTGCCATAGCAAGAGCATAGAATGAACATCACTAGAATAAATTAGAGGCTTAGAGCTAACCAAACATTTAACAACTTTTTTCTTCTTTTCTTTTTGTTTCTTCTTGATTTTCTATACTTAATGCTACTATCCTATGTCTCTTTTTTTACTGTAACTCCAACCTGCCTATTGGACTGCGGATGGAAATTAGCCCTCG
>NW_022605599.1:166930-169039 GCF_008692095.1 Etheostoma spectabile | reverse complement strand
ACGTGTACTGTTGTGCAGGTTCATCAATGTGCATTGTCCTGAATTAATAAATAAATAATGAATAATAAAATTCCCACATTGTTGCCATGACATATAACATAGCCTGAAAACAGGACAACGTAGTGTAGCACGCAGCAGCCCGGCCTGGGCAGAAAGGGCCATTCTCTGATCTCACGTGCACTCAGACAGACAAACAAACTTTAACTTAAAGCACAATGAAAGCCCGACTGTAGTCGGACGAGTAAATAAATATTCAGAGAGAAATGTCCGCCTGCGTTGGCTCTCCAGCATGGGAAAGGCGCGGGCTGGAGAAAGAGCTCTTTGTCTGACACTATCAAATTAACAGTGCAGAGGGTGCACAGAGAGGTGCACTCGAGGAGCCCTGCAGGGAGGCTAAATACTGCCTTCAGTTCTTCATCTTGGCCAAAAAACAGCGCTATCATAAAAACCCATTTGAACCACTCCTCTCCTATAAAAACCTTCATTCCTTGAAGTATTCCTCGTATTAAAACAGTTCAATGATCAACGGTTCAACTGCTGGCCTTGGGGCTCACATCCATTCAGAAATGAATGTTTAGTGTCTGCCAGGCATGCTCTTGAAAATATCTCTTCAATAAATACACAAATAAAAACACATCTCTTTTGAATGTGACGGTACAAAGTAAAGCGCTGCACTCAAAACCTTTCATATTACATATCACTCACTTCTGCTAATGTAGTCACTCTTGACCCGGGCACAGACGCAAAGACACAACCAGCAACTCCCAAAAGCAGCACCGAATGTTAGCCAATTGATAAATAATATTTCAAGAGGGTAATCATGATATTTGGGTGCTGCAGTTGGAGACTCGGCATGGGTATTTACAGATGTGTTTTCCCACACAATTTCAGAAGACACCATAAGATTACAGACAGGTTATTCAATTAAATAACAGTTTTTTTAAGTTTGACAGGGATGTCCTTAGCAAAGGTGATCGTAAAGACAAAAGAGGTCCACTTACCATCCACCATGTCCTCGCAGACATGTCATAACAAAGCTGCCATTTGATGGACCTCTCCGTCAGTGTCCCAGCCATCCTCGTCCTCCCGGCTGTCATCCAGTGGAAGATAAGACCCCTAATCAGAGGGGCACCGGTCGAGGCATGCTGAGCCACCACATGTAGGCCAGTCCTTCACAAAGTTGCATCATGGGAGGAAAAAACAAATCAGCAACAACTTGACCAGAGACTTCAACCTGACTTGTGGTAATTACAAGAGACGTGACCCTGCAACCCTCAACCTCCTCCCCTTCTCTCCGCCCCCCCGCCCCCCTTTACCAGGGCTGGGAGAAATCCACTAAAGAGCCGGGGCCCTGTGTGGCTCTGAGCTAAAGGTCCAGTCTAACTACCTCTGCATAGAAAAATGCCCAGTGTGAGGACTTTGTTAAAGGATTTTCTATTGTCCCTGAACATGATTGTTCTCATTCAAAGGCGGTCTTATCCATAAGCTATGGTGCAGTCATAAAGATCAAGGAGACCAGGATCAAGATGAAGAGACCTGTTGCGTTCAATGTCAGGGTTCACTGGAGCCAACTGTATTTTGAGCCATGAATTAAGACCTTTGGCGTGTCCGTGTAAATGTTATCTGAATGCCAGCTGAAAAGAGCTTTTCTCTCCTGCCGCATTCCAATCCTCCTCGCCGAGGCCGCTCGGTGGCCGCTGGACGTCCCCACGGGGACGGTGGGTGGACATGGCAACAGTTACTTAGCGTTGGTTAAAGCAAATACATGAAGTGGAAAAAAACAGGGCAAGGGAAATGAAAAATGTCTCTTGACTGTATTGTAGTTTGTAATGAATTTTTGGCGAATGTACACTCAAGTCAGATTGAACTTATTAGCTATTATCTCACAAAGTACAATTGACAATTAATAGAAATGTGATGGAAATTAAGTGTTAACGCTCTAATTAGGCACCTGCAGTATAGACAAGACGCTGTATGTTTGCACTGTATAGCGGCTTTTTATCAGCCCTCCTGACTTTAATAAAGCACTAATTCGGAGATAAGTGATTGATTCCATCCATATTCATAAGTCAAATAGTGTTTAAAACACCTTTCTCTTGTTGTAATCAT
>NW_022605599.1:166675-166920 GCF_008692095.1 Etheostoma spectabile | reverse complement strand
TTAAACAAATACAGGTTAAAATAATATGCAAAAATAGGTATTCTAGTGTAAATTGGAAAGGCCAAACTTGACATCTGGCAAATTGGACAGCACAAAAAAAAGCTAATTTCAGTATGGCATGGGCATTTTCTCCTAAAAAAAATATGGAGCAGGTTGACTTTTTTTGCATAAAATGAATTACAAATATGCACCAATATGAAAGTGATAATTGCGTGAAGAGAATATTCAGTAAAAATTATAAATAC
>NW_022605599.1:159288-166665 GCF_008692095.1 Etheostoma spectabile | reverse complement strand
CATGACATGTACCCTTAATTATAGAATGACTCAGCTAATTTAATTTGTTCTTAAAGAACAATACTTTATTTTCCTAAACATTGGGCCCTCTTTAACAGCTCTTAAAACATACTCAACATGTTCACCATCATCACACTTAATGCCCTTTTTCCAATTGTATGAGATTATTGATTATAGACATGATTGTGAACTGATCCACTACAGAAAATGAAGAGCACGCTGTAATACAAGGTTTAAAAATAATGGACTTTCATGTGCGATTGGTGATCACAGCTCATATTTTACACAGCAGGACCCCTCATGAGTCACAAATTAGTCAATTTCTCTTGCAGTTTTCAAAGTTTTTTATATGTGTTTATTAGGGGTCAAAGGTTCATCCTCTGGAGTTGGATTTCCCAAACATTAGTTAGTGATCAACTATGGGACATTTCTTTCTCAGGTGTTTGCATTATCCAACTCACCTTTAATGTGTTCGTCATTCTTTTGGAGAAAGGAAAACTTCAGGGCCGAGCTCATAAACCTTATTGATTTTGAGGTTGAAAATCGATACGTTTCATCGTCTTGATTGGATTAACCGTTTCAAGTTCAACTTTTAATTGGATTTCTACTTTCTAACGAGAGCTTATTTGAAAATCAATAGGCCAATCAATACCTCCGTGTTCGGGAAGTTCAGCTGCGGAGCTGAAAATAGAGGAACGTAGCAGACACCTGCCACTGGCAACCCACCCGCAGGACCCGCTGGGGTCGAAACAATGTAATTATGCCTTTACGAATAGTGTGAAACATTACAATAAAAGTTTCTTACTACAGCGTAGTGGAATCAGAGAGTCAGGCTACTGAGAAATTGTATTTGAAAAATTTGAATTGATTGTTTTAGGTCGCATTTTATGGATACATAGAGTTTGTGAGTAATAAGAAAACACCAACAACAACTACAAATTATTGCTTTTCAAACATATGGATCTTCACAGCAGAACTACATTCTACACAAAGCCAAGCTGATGTCCAAGTCATCAAGGATATGTGACCCATATGGGTAGAAAATCTAAAAACGACCATGCTACCAATACTTTTTGTGATCCGATCATCGATTCCATCGTCCATCTCTGAGACTTAATCCTCGTCAGCAGAACACGCCAAGCCACTAACTCCAATCCTAGACAGGTAAACAGCCCTGCATCTGGGAGATAACTGCTCCCAGCGTAGTTTATGTTTATCAAGCATGTGGCTAATTATTTCTTTTGTTCAGCCAGATGTCATAGACTGTAAGAGTAGCAGGTGGTCACTTATGTAATTAGTCCAGTTGACCAACCATTACCAGAGATTAAGAGCCCGTTTAACCCAGGCAGATGCAGACTGCTATTATCCAGACAGGACTCCTTCAATTTGACTGTCCCAAAGCCCACACTCACTAATTAAATTCCACCCCAGGCTCATTGAAACACACTGGTGGGGTTATGTTAATAATATGTACCAAAACTGGTTAAGATGTTAGTTCTGAAAACCAATAGACCAGGACAGGACATAGGACATAAAGTACAGGACATAAAGTATTTCTGAGGACAAGTTTTTGTAATTCATCTTTACTAATTGACATATCTTCAAAGATATTGTGAAGCTCCATCAACATCAAGCATCCGCCATAGTACTGCAAGAGGAATGCAAATACAAATACTACATCACTGAGGACAGCTATGTTTTGTAATATCTACGCTGATAATGTATTTTATAGGTGTCAAAACCGTGGTCTGAGGATCACGAGGTGTCCTTTACATAATTGAGGAGATCCCTGAGAAAATGAGGGATATTCAAAATTCATGAATAGTGTAACGTTCTAATTAACCCTCGCGTTGTCCTCGGGACAAATTGACCCGTTGTCCCACATCAATGTTCTTTTTAATTACCTCAAATAACATGATTGATTCCACATAACGCCCTTTGGCAAGTACACATCTCTACTTTCATTAATTTATCTTTTATAACTTATTCCATTTAAAGCATTTGAAACATAAATGGAAGTGTTTTTGAAATAGTATTGAGTAAAAGTTGACATATTCCAGTCTGTGATTATCATCAACATCCATTCCTTTAATTTTAGTCTCATTAATTCCTAATTTCTGCTTTTCTAACTCAAACATTAGGTATAATTTCCTCTAAATGAGGTTTATTGACCATAAATTCCAACAATAACTGTGAAACTAAAGGTAATAAGTCAGTGTTACGTAGTGTTGAAAACGTCAAAAAAGTATCAAATATTGAAAAAAGCGTCAAACGTGTTGAAAAAGGGACAAAAACGTAAGAAAACCTTTTTTTTTAAATTATAAAAAAGTGTCAACAAAAGTGTTAATTTTCAATTTTGATGGGAAGACAACACGAGGTTTAAATTCATCTGTGCCCTCATCGCTATCATGTCGTCTTATTTTGGGGCCGGTACCATGGTGTTGGTAATGTAAGGACAATCAGTTTGGATTTATTAATGGGACTTATACACATTACAATACAAATGACCAAGTTCTTGCTAATACTGAGAACCCCGCGTGATAAAATCAAGGTTTCTGATTGGTCAAGACAAGCTAGTTGGGGTTGCTGAGGGCAATAACATGGGTGTGTGTGGCTGCATTTGCGCGTGGGCGGGTGTTCCATGTATGTTTTAAACATGTAACCATCTTAGACAACACACATAGATTATGTTCACGTTACGCACGCCTCGCTGGGACCGTTTGGTTGGAGACAGCTGAGCTGCTTCTCGGGCTCCTACTGTGACACAAATTGGCTGAAAATTAGAATCAAACTTATTTTTTTAAAGTGGATATTTTGTCCATGGCAGAAAACATCGCGAGTCCATTCAAACGCTTTGCTCCTTTCAGGTTTCAAAAGCTAATGCTGGAGGTTTTCTCTGAAATAAAGTAGCCTGTTGTGTGTGTTGAAGGATCAATCTTGACATGTCTGAGTGGGGGCCTCTGTGTCATCACATTACACATTTTACGGATGGTTACATCTCTTAATAGATAAAGGGAAGCAACGTGTCTGCGGTCTTTGAATACAAAACAATAGAATAAAACAGAAGGCCTTTACTGTCGTTGTACACAGGTGCAGTACCTGTGCAACGAGATTTAAGCAACCCCTTTACAGTGTTAACACGAAATATAAAAATATAAAATATTAAGGAAAGGTAGTGCAGGCAACAAAGAGGGGGGGGGGGGGGGGCCTGTTCCAGTTCTGAGAGCATCTACAGTATATACATAAATACCATAATTTTGTATACACATTGTGCAGGAATGTAGTTTGGTGTATCAAAGGTCCTGAGTATTAAATATTGCCCTGTAATGAAATAAATGGTTTAGTATTAATAATTAATAAATATGCTCCATAATGTCCTTCTCAGCCACTGTTGTTCATATCTAGCTTCCAAGACATGAAAGATTTTCAAGCCCCAAAACTGATAAAATATAATCATGTCAAGACATATTTACTTCAAGAAGCACAGAGACATTCTGTTAACCCTTATGTTGTCTTTGGGACAAATTTGACCCGTTTTCAGTAAAAAAAAAAAAAATGTTGTCACAAAAAATGGGCCGTCAAAATAAGCTTTGGGACAAAAAACATCAAAAAACATCAAAAAACCTTGGGAAAAAAACAACAAAAATCCCCCACAACGTTGAAAAAGTGACAAAAATGTTGGAAAAAGCGATAATGTTGAAAAAAAAAAAATCTTTTCATGGTTGTCGGAAAGACAACACAAGGGTTAACTAAGTGCTGTTAGCTTAGCTAACTAACTTTGGTAGTGTTAGCTCTTCAGCTAAAATGCTATAGCCACTGTAACACGAGTTTATAAAGTGATAGTAGTGGAGTATGCAGTACAGTATATGAATGATTAACATAAATGCTGATAATGCTGTTTCTAAAGATATTGACATCATGCGTTGCTCTAATTTAGCTAATTAGTTCTGTTAAATGAAAGCCTGAGCTGCAACGAGAATTCGGTTTCTAAAGGGCAGGCTGAAGAAAAGAAGACAATCCGCTCAAATCCCCATTGGCTTTTTATACATAAAGAAATGGGATACCATATTTGTGGTGTCATTATTTATTTTACAAAACTTAACTGCTCCAGTGTTTGAGGTATGAGTAAAAAAAAAAAAAAATGCTTCAAAACACATTCCAAAAACAGCAAATGAACAATGTGAAGCAAACTGCCCGGGTCCAAACTAAGAGCCCTGGGGGACGCCAGAGAGCAGCTGGGAGTCGCTGTCTGTTAATCTACTCCTAACAACATGAGGCGTAGAGGCTGACAAGTTGGTAAATAAAGATATACTGTAAAACACAGCAGCTACAGTAGTGGTAATCGAGGCTGAAGTACTGACACATGGGTCAGTTGGGTAGTGACTGGTCAGTGAGAAATAAGTGAAACTCATCAACCTAATTTACATACTTACAGATACAATACATATCAGATTTGTCAGTACTGTTGTAACAATACAGATGGCTTATTGCTTTAAAAACATAAACAGAATGTAAACTATCAGCACGCCCTTATTTGTCAATCACATAAATTCGCCCAGCCCATTTTCCCACCACCAAACAAACAGAAATCAAAACTAATAACTCACACAAACATCCAAGAACCTGAATCGGAGTTATAAAAACCACTGAGCAAAGTGATCAACACACACCATGCGAATACAAACTGATTTAAGATATGATTAAAACAGAAGATACACGTAAAATACAATAACTTTAAGTGGAGACTTTCTTTTAAGAGTGCCATTGATGCAGTGAAACAGAGTGACAGTGTGTAAATCAGTGCATAATATTGAATTCAGAAATGTGGTAAAACATGCGTTTACTAAAACACTATTGCAACATTTCCCCAGGTCTTTGGCTTTTATGGAGACCAACATGAGTGTTATGTACTTTGAAAGTAAAAAGACCTAGAAAGGCACTTAAAACTACTTAGATATTGTTATATATTTACCACATGGCGAGCTTTGTTTTTGTACAGGTTCAGCTATGGGATTGCAACGTATTATATGCAAAAACAACCACGCTACACCAGTATTAGTATGCACTGTTTTATCTTCCTTCTCCTGGTAAACAAATTTCAAACAAATGTCTTAACAGTACCATAGTGTTAAAAAAAAACACCATAAATAACTCATGTCACCACATGTAGACTAATCTGCTAGTTTTTGTATTACTTATAAATATGTGCATTTATAAAGCCACAAGTTTAAGACCTAACTATGACAGCAAATCGATATTTTGTAAATTACATGTATTTGCTTTCTTGCCACGGGTTAGATAAGAAGATCATTTACACCTCTTGGCATGAGAAAATATACAAATATATATTTTCTCATCTTACACTGCGCAAGAAAGCAAAAAAGTGTATTTCACAAAATGTCCAACCATTCTTTTTTAGATAAACAGCGTTTTCTTTGAGGATAGCGTGTGGCACTCTAACCCCATTAACAAGGATTTCACAACAGATTATGATCAGGTTGTGATATGAATTGGCTGCGGACTATATGATATACTCCCAGAAACCAGCTGATTATACAGCACATTTGATTAGAACATATCCAGCCTAGGATTGATAGCAGAAACTTGGTTCTAATTTGAGATTTTTTACCATGGCATGGTCAAGGACTAACTGTCATTTTGTGTCATAATAGTGTCACATATCAGCCTTCAAGTTATGACCTTTGTTCTTTGGCCATGCTTCATAAAAACATCTCATCATAGATAAAAACCTTCATAAAAGAATGCAATAAAAAACATGAATGAATCATCAAGTGATCCCCAAGTAAAGCAATGCAGATTCCTCCACCGTTCACAAGCCATTTCCAAACTGGAACCATAAAATATCCAAACAGAAACACAGCTCATGCTTTAAAAAAACAATAAAAAGGTCAACATAGTTTAAAGAAACAAGGCACGAACTTTACACGTAAAAACCTGCCTGTCTACTAGCCACACGGCTCCTGTCTGTAGCGGATTAAAGGGCAGCAGGAAGGCTCTTTGTTAAAGTAACCTGAGAGGGGTCCCTTTCGCCAGCTGCGTTCAGGTGCCATCCTTCTGATGCAATTAGCCATTTAAAGTATCCAAATGCTAAAAACAGCAGTCACAGTGAGTAAAAAAAAGCAACATTTCCCCGTCACTCCCTTGTAGAGACCGCTGCCTCGCACCCGAAGCACACAAACGAGGACGGGGAAGGCGAACAGATGGATTCTGAAGTGTGCGTACAGTGTTTCATCTGGAACATCTGTGCAGGCGGGAGGAACCGTGGCGTCGCCGGCCTACACGTGGGTGCGGAGGTGGTGGCCGGCGTGGAGCGCCTGTCTGTTTCGGAGCGGGACGAGCCACAGCAGTTTCCAGCGGGTGCCGCAAACTTCAGCTAGCGCCCACTGCCAGGATTTCTTTGAGCCATATCTGAAAAGAAGATACCAAAAAAAAGGCAATTTTTAATGTGAGAACGGACTGTTTGAAAGCTGGAGCTGGAGCTAGCAACAGTTAGCCGAGCTTAGCTTAGCTTAGCATAAAGACTGTAAACAGGGGGGGACACAGCTAGCATTTCATAGGGGAAAAACAGAGCTAAACAGACTCACATTTCCTTTGAGAAGAGAGCCATTTTCTCAAGGGTGGTGGTATCCTGTAAGGGAGATAAAAGGAGAGAACAATGCAAAATGAGAGGATCAATTCATCTATTGCTACTGTCGACAGCTCCAGCTATGAAACACTTTTCTCTACCGCGGAGGCTAAGTATAGACGTTTCTAACATTACAGCTCTGCCAAAAATCTTCAATCCAATCCACTTTATTTATATAGCACCGTTTTAACAAACACAAGGTTTCCTAAGTGCTGCACAAAAAGATAATACAGAATCAATAGATAACATGATAAAAGCACAACAAAAAGACGAGGTACCCAATATAAAGATAAAAACAAATAAAATAGTAAAATATGCAAGTATACACATAAGATCAACACTCTACGTGGTGTTAAAAGCCAAAGAGAAGAGGTGGGTTAAGAGGAGATTTAGAAGGAGACAGAGAGGAGGTCTAATGTGCAGAGGCGAGCGCTCGGCCGCCCTTTGACCTTCAGCCTAGCCTTAGGCCCCGAGAGGAGCAGCTGGTCAGCTGACCTGAGAGATCGCTGGGGGTGTGGGGGTGCAGCAGCTCCGTGGGGTAAGGGGGAGGGGGGGGGCGAGACCATTCAAGCAAATACATTTAAAAAAAATTAAATTAAAGAATCCTTAAATGGCAGCCAGTGGAGTGAAGCTAAAATAGGTGGAATGTGCTCATACTTGCTTATGCCAGTTATAAGACATGCAGCAGCATTTTGTCCCAGTTGAAGACGAGCAACAGAGGACACACTACA
>NW_022605599.1:157921-159278 GCF_008692095.1 Etheostoma spectabile | reverse complement strand
CCCCCCCACCCCCCTCCACCCCCCCATATAAAATGCATTACAGTAATCCAGCCGAGTGGTCAGAAAGGCGTGGATTACTGTCTCAATCTTGATGAAAGCCTGTAAATCACTTTGGCTTGTGTATAAAAAAATAAAAAAACTATGTCAAGCCTTTACCTGCAAGATGTTAAACACTCCTATCTCTCTCCTACTGGCATTGATGGTTTTATTTTTGGGTGTTACGTCTAGTTTGCTAGATTGTTCCTAACGAGACAGAACTCGCTTCAAAAAGACAAACATGCTACATTAAAACGCAAATAAGTACCCTTAATGTGTATTTGATAGATCCTACAAAGCGACACTAAACAGTAACATCGAAAGAAGTTGCTGCAGTCAGAAGACGTAATGCATTTTTACAGCAGTAAATGTCATTTATTGAGACGTGCAGTCCCTACTCAGTACTCACGGAGAGGATGCCTGCCATCTGACTGTAGAACATGCTGGTCATGCCCCCAAACATGACCAGACCCATGAGCGTCGAGCCCCGCAGCAGAGCCAGTTCATGGCGCGTCGTAAACTTCTCCTTCAGAGGAGAAACACAACGTCAGCCCTTTGTTGTAAAATCTTCTTATCATCTCAAAAGCTCTTTGTGTTGACTTTGTCATGGTAAAAGATTAACGTCTATATTGGTGGTGTGGCTGACTTTTACAGGAAGAAACAAAGCACGTAGCACCGTCACACAGCACTTAAGACAACTAAATTAATTAATTAACACGGGGACTAGCAGTCCACATTGCTACACATGTATGCATGAAATGCAGTGTGTCTGCTCTATGAACATGTTTCTGCTAACTGAGAATATGGTGTACCTGGTCTAGTCCCGTCAGGGGCTGGAAGTAATAGTACTGGCAGAAGTCCAGCACCAGGGTGAACAGACTGAGAACCTGAGTGTAGAAGCAGAGCTGCAGGAAGAGCCAGTGGTTGTCTTCTCCCACACAGTTATTGATCCTGGGAGGAAATAAACAGGATTTAAGACGTCAGCTTTTATCATTTTTGTCAGTTTCCATGAAAAAAAAAAAAAAAAAATCTCCCAGAAATACATTTCCAGCAAAGGCCTGCAAAGCAACTATATACTGTCTTTCATACAATGTTGGGTGATTTTGCTCTATTCCTATTAATTTCTACTTTCCAACACAGTTTTTAATAGGTGACTAATAACATAACACCTTCATTCAATTCAATTCAATTTGATTTATAGTATCAATTCATAACGAGTTATCTCGAGACACTTTACAGATAGAGGAGGTATAGACCACACTCTTCATGAGAGTGTGTGTGTGTGTGTGTGTGTGTGTGTGTGTGTGTGTGTGTGTGTGTG
>NW_022605599.1:153036-156936 GCF_008692095.1 Etheostoma spectabile | reverse complement strand
GGGGGGGGGGGGGGGACCTACAGTGCACCCCAACACACAAACAGATGCAAAGCTCCATTTCATTTGACCATCGGAAATAGAGCTCCAGATCAGAGACAGGAACTGGGAGACTGAACTTTCCCTGAGCTCTCACATCGAGTTGATGAACTCGACACACTTGTTTTTCTGTGGTTTCTGTGATTCCATCATCACCATCAGTGGTAGCGTACATCACAAACCTGGGAGATTATGCCTTAAATGCTGATACATGACAGTGAAGGCATATAAGTATAGACGACTAACCAACAGCAAATAATAGAGATACCATGATGTGACATAACAGGACTGAGATGCCATGATGTGGAACCTCAACACTGGCCTGCTGTCTAGAAACAAGCCCGACCTTATCTAACTTCCAGATCCTTCCATTGGCTTCCCATGCTCTGCTACTAAAGCCCAGTCTGAATGACCATGGTGCACGAGCAGCTGTTAAACCGGCTCGACTGCTCCATCATCGCCCTGATAGCACCCCCCCAGCCGAGAGGGGCTCGGCTCTGACGTTATGCTCCCCCTTAAACCTTTAATCCTGAGTGACGTCGGCGGGCCAGCGTTCAACATGACATCATCATTCAACGTCACTAAGCATTTCCCTCGCGACAATAATAAAAAAACAAAACAAGATACATACTTTTCAGTTGCTGTCTTATGTAACGCGCGTATCCACGGAGCTGTACTTCCTCATCCGAGCCTCCGGGCTGCACGGGAGCAGGGGCGTGCTACCTGCACGCTGCGACACGCAAACACACGCACTTCCGGTTCATTTATGTTTACAAAATAAAACACGTTTAACCCGATTATATACTCTAGTGATGCATCACAGTGGCGTATTTGGTAGATTTCATTCATGTTTTTTCTTCAGCATTTTGCAACACTACTGAAGGTTGGCTGACGGACAACTAGTATTGGCCTTTCAGTTAAGCAATCAAAGCAAATGTTCTTATATAACTTATCTGTATAACTTTTGAATTATAGGTTATTATAGTTCAGTGCTCCATGCATTTCCAATTTACCCTCATGTCAGTTGGTTTATTATTTTTTTTTTTGTCACAAACAATGGGCCATTGAAATAATGTCAACATAAAAAAAAAAAAAAAACTTGAAAAAGCATCCGCAACATTAAAAAGTGACAAAAATGAAAAATATACTAATATGTTGAAAAAATGACCAACAGGTTTTTTTCCTTCACGGTGACGGGAAGACAACACAAGAGTTGAGCTTTTTTTTTTTTTTTTTTTCTGATTTACTTTTTTTTTTTATTTACTCTGAGTCTCCTTATGTTGCCTTTTTTAATTGGGATGGCTGCTACAATATCATAATTTACCATTGGGTTATCGACAATTTCTATCCATTGAATCAGTACTTATACATAAAGGCCTACTTTCTATCCATCCTCTATCCATCCATCTATCCTCCATCTATCCATCCTCCATCTATCTCTCCATCCATCCTCTATCCATCCATCTATCCATCCATCCATCTATCTCTCCATCTCCATCCATCTATCCAGCTATCCATCCATCTACCATCTATCTATCTATCCATCCATTCTATCCCATCTATCTATCCTCTATCTATCCTCTATCTATCCATCTATCTATCCATCTATCTATCCATCCATCTATCTATCCATCCATCCATCTATCCATCCATCTATCTATCCGTCTATCTATCTGGGTGTTTTATGTCTAATGTTCACCCATTAGGCTTTTATTTGAATGACAACATGTGCAGTTTCCGTTTTGTTCTACAGCAGCTTGATGCCGTGGACAGGTGGGGGTGGGGGGGGGGGTGCTTTGGCGCGCAGTGCACCATGGGTCTGCCGCCGCCTTCTGGTGAACTGCATGCAGAGGCTTTTGCTCACTTACGTGACATAAAAAAATTAATTTGTGTCACACTGTCCACAACATTAAGGCTTTGAACTAACCAACACTTATTAGGCTATATTATAATTATATGTATATTTATTTGAAGCAAATATAACGATGTTGCTTTCATTCCCCGCCTCACCACTAGGCCTACTGTGTAAATTATTATATAAAACACACAAAACACATGAATTATTAAACAGCTCGGCATCATACTGATGAAAGACCGATACATTCTTATTTTATTGGGACATTTACATGTAGCCTACCACAGTAAAATGTCAAGAAAAAATGAATAATTAAATAAAAACAACGTAGTAAAATAAATAAAGCTTAACTAAAAAGAAGGTAGGCATACTATTGCATTTCTTTTAAAAAACTGTAGCGTATCCTATAAGAATATTTTTCTCATTTATTTTTTGGATAGAATCAAATTTAATAAATGGGATATTTTCTAGATTTGATTCTCAAAGAATGTGAAATTTTCCCAGTAGTATTAATCATTTTACTGTCTGTTTTTCTTGTCCTCCATAGTACGATATTACATTCTTGGCTTCCAGCTTAATTGAGTGATTGTTTTGGGAGTTAAAGTATTCCCCAATTATTTTTCTGAATTCACAAGCGTATTAAATAGGAATTCTGATTATTATAATTGATATTCCCCCAATATATGTAGTAGCCAATTTTCTACATCCATTTAACTACAGCCCCAAATCTTGAAACAAATGTGTTAGCGGGATGAATATTATGGATGTGTAATAATTACACAAGTTTTCCCCGTGGAAGGATTTTCCTATTTGCTGTAGTAGAAGTAACATTAATTCCTTACATGTTTATCTACATGTGTGACTTTAAATATGTATTCCATTGACAAAGAAAGTTCAAATTCCTGCAAGTTTTCTGTCAGGGTGGCATTTCAGAGTAATTTATTTTCGTTTATTTATTTAACAAATAACATAACAAAAATTCAGACATCTCAAATACAACATAAACAAGAACAAAAAATAGATAACGTAGTCATGATAAAAAAATAAATCACAAAAATACAGGAATAAAAATGTGACAGCCTTGTAAAGAAATATAAAGTGTTACAATATAAATGCCTAATTAAACATATTTGAGTATATCTCAAAAATAAATACATTTATATATTAAATTATTTATTTTTTTGCATTTCAGAGCAATGGTGCGTTCACTGACCTGTTAGTGACGTCATTCGACTTCCGCTAGCGTTAGCGGCCGGTGTTTGTTGACAGCAACGCCGCTTAGCGTAATTCTCCTGCGGCAGTTTTCATCGTGTTGTCGGGTCAAAATGGCTTCGTCGAACTCGTACAAACTCAGGTGCTCCATCCCGGGCCACGAAATGGACGTCAGGGGACTCGCATCCGCGGTTTCCCCAGAGGGAGCGTTTGTTTCGGTGTCCAGAGACCGAACCGGAAGAGTCTGGGTGCCCAACTCAAGGTAGCTAGCACGAGCCTGCTACTGGCTAACTAACTGTGGTGGTTGGCTGGGATATAGTTCAGTTTATAAGTTAATATGTTATCAGGAGAAGTGTTAAGCCAATTAACAACCCCCCAGGGAAGTTACGTACTATTCAAACATCCGTGTTAACGTTGGTAACGTTAGCTGAGTTAGCTAGTGAGCGGTTTGCTAACGTTTAGTCAAATTAGCTTTGTCATTCATTCAACTGAAGCTCTCCATATACACAACGCGGATGATGGAGCGCGTGCTAAAGTCCACCAGATTGATCGGTAGTTTGGTCTTTTGTCTGTTAGTTCATGTACTGACCTTGTTTGCAGTTATTACCACACACTCGTCAACCACTTGTTCCAGCACAAGTAACTCACCGGGGTGGCAGTAGCTCAGTCCGTTGGGTTGGGAACCGGAGGGTCGCTGGTTCGAGTCCCCGTATGGACCAAAAAGAAGGGAGTGTGGATTGGCACTGCCAGGTGCTGTTGAGCAAGGCACCGTACCCCCCCACCCGCTCAGGGTGCTG
>NW_022605599.1:147196-153016 GCF_008692095.1 Etheostoma spectabile | reverse complement strand
ACTCTGACATCTCTCCATTAGTGCATGTATAGATCCTGTGTGTGTGTGTGTGTGTGTATGTATGTAGTTCAGGCCTGTGTGTGATTACTAACAAGTGTAAATTGTAATTTCCCCATTGGGGATTAATAAACAGATTAAAATTAACATTAAAAGTCCGTTCCCCTGAAGAAGTCTGTCTCTGTTTCCCCTTCTCTTGACAGCCCAGACCGAGGTTTCACAGAGATGCACAGCATGTCTGGCCACTCCAACTTTGTATCCTGTGTATGCATCATTGCACCTAGTGAAACATATCCTCGAGGACTCATTGCCACAGGTGGAAACGATAACAACATATGTGTGTTCACAATGGACCAATCACAGCCCCTTTTCACTCTCACGGGTCACAAAAACACAGGTGAGTTGACCTGTACACTCACAGAAAAATCTAATTTCTTCTGCTTTCATTCGACATTAAGTCAAGCACATCTGCAGTTTATCTGGTTTACAGGTTCAGTGCTTTTTGCTATACTTAGTTAGTTGTGAGAAATTTGCCTCAGTGTGCTCATTCCAGCTTTCTTACGTTTGATCTCCATAGTTTGCACTCTGTCTTCTGGGAAGTTCGGGACACTTTTGAGCGGTTCCTGGGACACCACAGCCAAAGTCTGGCTCAACGAGAAGTGCATGATGACCTTGCAGGTACGCTGAAGCGTCTGTGATGTTACTCTGAACTTCTCTTGGGAGAGTTTTCCCTAAAAGCTTTCAGTTTCCATGCTCCTCATATCTGGAATAAACTCCCAGAAACCTGCAGATCCGCTGCTACTCTCAGTTCTTTTAAATCAAGGCTGAAGACCTTCCTTTTTGATGCTGCCTTTCTTTAAATGAATGCTCATTTCTTTAAATTTCTTATGCTGCACTGTAACTTTTATTCTTGTGTTTTATGTGTCTATTTTTTAACTGTCTATTCATGTGTTTTACTGGTTTTAATGCTTATGACTTTTAACTGTTTGTACTTGTGTTTTATCTGTTTAACTGATTTTATGTAAAGCACTTTGAATCGCCCTGTTGCTGAAATGTGCTCTACAGATAAAGCTGCCTTGCCTAAGAGGCAGTTTGTCAAATGATGTCTTCCCCAACACTGACTGTGGTTGACATTTGCACTTTTACAATATCTCTTGATGTTGATTTCATCTATGTAACAACCAAAAATCTCGGCATGTTAATTTTGCTCCAGGGCCACTCTGCAGCCGTGTGGGCAGTGGTCATTTTACCTGAACAAGGCCTTATGTTGTCTGGATCAGCAGATAAGACCATAAAGCTTTGGAAAGCTGGCCGTTGTGAGAAGACATTTACAGGTGAGAGTTGGCACGTGGTTGATATAAAATAATATTTTTGTCTTTGATTTTTTTTTTTTTTTATTAGACCAGCATGGGATTAAAAGTGGCTGTGGCCTCTTATGTCTGGTTGTTGTAAGAAGTCCACCCTCAGTCTTTTTAACTTTACCTGCTTTTAGCCAACAAAACTGATGTGAACGAATGAGTGAAATGATGTCCGATCAAAAATTCAAATAGTAAATTGTATCATTAGTTGGGCTAATTATGTTAATCAAACACTTGTCTGGGGATCAATGGGCTTTATGTTTAAAATCCATGATTGAAACCCGTTTTGCTTCCCTTGTAGGCCACGAGGACTGTGTAAGGGGCCTGGCCGTGATCAGCAACAATGAGTTCTTCTCTTGCAGCAATGACACGAGTATCAGAAGGTGGCTGGTGACGGGCGAATGTGTACAGGTCTATTACAGCCACACCAACTACATCTACAGCTTAGCTGTCTTCCCCAATAGCAACGGTTTGTTTATTTATATATATGATGTTTAAATCCCTATGGAAGACGGGTGGGTGGGGGTGTGTTTATTGAACTAGCATCCATTTGTTGTCCTGCTGTAAGATGGTAGCTGGCTCACCCTGACCTTAGACCGATGCTTTACCCCCTTAGATTTCATTAGCACAGGAGAGGACAGGACATTGAGGATATGGAGGCAGGGAGAGTGCTCTCAGACGATCCGTCTGCCTGCCCAGTCGGTCTGGTGCTGCTGCATTCTCCCTAACGGGGACATAGCTATCGGGGCCAGGTAAGAACTGCATTTGGCGTGCTAATGTGAGGTCAACCCATTATCAATTTCGCAATCGTGTCACACTATAAATGTTTAATCACCTTTACTGATACCGTTCACTGCTTTCATCTCTGATGTTTCTGACTCCTGCATTTCCGAAACGTGGTGGAGACTCATCGATGAACGTACATAGCACAGTAAGTAGTTTTGTGGCTTACCGGGATGCTGCTCCTCTGCCCACAGCGATGGCATTATCCGCGTGTTTACGGAAGCCGAGGACCGCATAGCAAGTGCAGAGGACCTGCAGGCTTTCGAGGATGAACTCTCCAAAACCACCATTGACCCCAAGACAGGCGAATTCGGAGACATTAAAATGGAGGACCTTCCTGGAAGGGAACACCTCGTGGAGCCTGGTACGAAAGTAGACCGAGATGTATTAGATCATAATGGCTGGATCTGGTGTTTCTGGTTCATACTGTACACGCCCGAGATTGCACAGTTAAGTCCGATAGTGAATAAGTAACATTGCTATTCGTGCGTCAAGATTTGTTTGCTTATTTCCTCCAGGGAATCGTGACGGACAGACACGTCTGATTAAAGATGGAGAGAAGGTGGAGGCATATCAGTGGAGTGTCAGTGATGACCGCTGGATGAAAATCGGAGATGTGGTCGGCGGCTCAAACCAACAGACTTCCAAGAACGTGATGTATGAAGGAAAGGTAAGACCGCAAGCTTATTGAGAAGGCAAACAACGCACGCGCGCATGAGTCCAGTACAGGATAATGACTCTGGGTCCTCCCCTCAGGAATACGACTACGTCTTCACCATCGATGTGAACGAAGGAGGGCCGTCCATGAAGCTGCCTTACAACGTGTCAGAGGACCCTTGGCTGACAGCGCACAACTTTTTGCAGAAGAACGACCTCAGCCCCATGTTCCTCGACCAGGTCGCCAATTTTATAATCGAGAACACCAAAGGACATGTGGTGGGACCGGCCCCGCCGGCTGGGGGTGACCCATTCACAGGTAAGGCCAAAAGATAGAGAGGTAGTTAGCTACTTGTTTTTCTCCCTTTCCGCTTAAATGCTGTACATGTTTTATTACAACATTTAAAGGTTATTAGGTTGAATTTGTATTTTCCTTAAGGTGTTTTTGTCTCTTCATCCGACAGGAGGAGCTCGGTACATCCCCGGGGCTTCTGATCATGGACCCGGCTTAGGAGCTGATCCTTTCACAGGTACAGTACGTTTACTTAAAGACTTTTTCCACTTGAAGTCACCAGAGATGTTCTTTTTACAGTCTTTCTTTTTCTTTTCTTTCCTCACCACAGGCTCTGGTCGCTACATCCCAGGGTCGGGTCCGAACCCAAGTGCTCCTTCAGGTGTGGCAGATCCCTTCACAGGTGAGTTACCAACCAAAAGAACCTCTGAATCGTGGAAAACTCAGTGTAAACACTAGACAAACTAAAGCAACTCTCTTGAACAACTTGAGATCCTGAGCTCATAATGTGCGTGTCGAGCGAGGACCAGGGATTTGTTTGTGACAGCTGTTCAGTGGCAGACCCATGTACACATTTCTCCCGTTAATAAACTTTTAACGTTGAGGTGTTTTACTCATTGGCTCATACTCTTCTCTGCAGGGGGAGGGGCCTATTCCTCCGCAGCCCTCAGGCAGACGGCAACTAACATCTACTTCCCCAAGACTGACGGTGTGACCTTTGAGCAAGCCAATTCCTCGCAGATCATTGGTGAGCATTTCAAGTATGGGTTTGATGATGTGCCGCTACAGTCCACATGTGTCCGTTATGAATGACAAACATTTCTAAGAACTTCATTAATGGATTTGAGCTTTTTGTCAAAAAGCCCTGAACACCTTTTTTCAGTTTTTTACTGAGTAATGAGGCCCTATGTGAACACATTATTTTCCTGCCTAAGTTAGTTCTGATTATGTCACATTAGAGATTTCTGGATTTATCTATCTAGTCTCTGCTCTGACCTGGTTTGTAGTGGGATTGGGGGAAAAGGTGATTCAGGAATGCTGAATCAGAATCTGATGACAGTTGGTGGGCGCTGCCCATAAAAACTGATCAAACCACACCAACACCATCCTCATGAAGCACAATAACTTTTTTTTCTTGTACGTTGCTTATTAAGTCATGAGGCTTTAAAATCTTTTAAAAAAGCCTAAGATTTGATACCAAATACAAGTGTCTTTAAAAGTAAACATTTCCAATTAATTTCATGTTGTGAAGATCTTGTACCAAAACTTCACTTGGTTCACTAAAGCTTATTCACTGTGGCTCGATGACCTGTTCTTTCCACACCAGCCAAGGTAAAGGAGCTGAATGGAGGCGCCCCTCTGGAGCACAAGCTCTCCGAAGAGATTCTGGAAAGCCTTCAGAGGCTGCTGGTGTCTGTCTCGGAGCCCAAGTCCTCCATGTCTCCCCCAAGCATCCAAGAGATCAACGTGCTGTGGAAGGCCTCTCACTGGCCTGAAGGTACGACAACAGCCTTCCGACCCACTTCATGATAGTTTTCTTTTTTTCCATTTAATCTTTTAGTATTGATTATTATTATTTCTGCTCAGTAATCACCAAAAGCTCAACATGATTTAAGGTTCTTTAGTTCATTAATGTTAACTAACCAAACTCTCCTTTCCTCCCCCCCCTGGACAGACCTCGTGTTTCCAGTCCTGGACATTATGAGGCTGGCAGTGCGCCACCCACAGGTTAACGAGACTCTCTGTGGAGAGGCGGAGGGAGTCCAGCTGTGCAACCACCTGCTGAGCCTGATGAGGCCCGAGGGGCGTCCTGCCAACCAGATGCTGGCCCTGCGGACTCTGTGTAACTGCTTTAGCGGCAGGCACGGCCGAGCCCTCCTCATGGCCCAGCGTGAGACCGTGCTATCACACGCTGCCGACCTCGCCATCATCTGTAATAAGAACATCCACGTCGCTCTGGCCACTCTGTTGCTTAACTACGCTGGCTGCCTGTACGGCCAACCCGATCTCGAGGCCAAGGCCCAGTGCCTGTCTGTGGCCAGCAGAGCTCTGGAGACGGTACAAGACAAGGAGGCTGTGTTTAGGCTGCTGGTGGCCTTGGGAACCACTGTGGCCTCAGACCAGACAGCCCAGGACTTGGCTCGCTCCCTGGGGGTCACCTCTCAGATTTCCAAGTACTCATCAGTGTCTGATCCATCTAAGGTGGCCGAGTGTTGCCAGCTGGTTTTAAAAGAACTACAATGATGTAAATGATTAGAAAAAAAGAGCACTTGTTTCTTACTATCACTCTGTTCTGACTAATCACTTGTAGTGGAGACTGACTTAAATACATGTATGTTCTGCAATAAAAAAAGGACAAATGAAATCTGACTATGCTTAGCCTGTGTTTTTATTACTGCACCACCCTTCAAAAGCCCCTTGACTCATTTGTTAGGTAAATGTAGGATTAAATGTATGTAAAAATGGCTTATAAATATGTATAGACTATTAACAACACACTGTGTAAAGTTAAATATATTCTTAATGGCCTGCCCTTAAACATGTTTAATTGTGGTTCATACTACCATGTTACACTTTAACTCACTAAAATGTGGTATTGCAGGGCAAGTGAGATGCAACTTGTAGCTGGGAGAAAAACAATCAGATGAATATTTTAATTACTCAATGGTAAGATGGCTAATGTTGGGCCGACATCCTGCCCTTCTAGATTCTTTCAGGAAGAAGGGTTCAAGT
>NW_022605599.1:145149-147186 GCF_008692095.1 Etheostoma spectabile | reverse complement strand
GATGAAAGAACGTTTATTACCATGGAATATTCCAGAGACAAGGTTAAAGAGAAAATGCATCCACAGCTCTCCCTAAGTTTGTCTCACTCTTTTCCCTTTCTGCATGATCTTATGTGCACAGGGGCAGTTCATTTGCTACCACGTGACATGTTTGTGCGCTGTGTTTTGTCTTCAGAAGGTTAGTACCTAGCAGAGCTTGGCCTGCAAAATAGAGACCAGGTCTCAGACTGCTACTGGAGAGGACCTTCACCCAAACACAGGACGTGTCCTAACACCCTTGGCCCTGCTTTTCAGAATTAGACTCACTCGGCAGAGCTATGGTTGGACACATTGTACCAAAACAACTTATCAAAAGGTCACAGTAAACTTATGAACTATCACACTGAAACCAAGCAGACTATGTGTAATGCTTTTGCTCTTTAGCTCAAAATATAATGAATTTAACACACATGATTAATATAATGCACTATGTGAATATAATGATGTTCATGCACACATGATATGAATACATTTTATTCCAACACTAACCTGCAGTCTAATATTTCTTTAAAGCTTGGTAATGGTGGTCTTGGTTTACCAACTATGAAAACGAGCTGAGGCTTGTGTGTTTTTTCACTTCTTTGTTGGATACATACACTAAAAAACCAGTTCCCCTTGTCCAATATTTACTAAAATGAGTCATCTTTGTGTCACGAGATCCTCCTATAAAACAAATGTAAGGTATTTTATTGTGTTACTTCTCAGTCGACTGGTTAAAGGAAGTTACAGTAAAGCTTAGGGCTTTTATTGTGACGGTAAACGGAAGTGGAAGGTCATGTTTTCATGCTCTCATGTTGTCCTCGGGTCAAATTTGACCCGTTTTTTAGTTGTTTTTTTTACTCACAAAAAATGGTTATTTGAAACAAGCGCTGAACATGTCAACATTAGAAATATCAAATAACTTTTGAAGCCCGTGTCTCTGTTTTAATGGTTGAACCTGAGTCTGAGTTCGGTTACACAAAAGCTAGCGCTTGATGTTATTCGCTCACCGGAAGTATTTCTTAACAACTTCCGGGTTGTTATTGAATTCTTTTTTTGGCGGTTTGTGTTGTTGCTGCTGTTTCGTTTTCCTGACTAAAAATGGGTGAAATGTAGTTTAACAAATGTGAAATCCAACGTACAGTATGGTTTGTAACTTTTGTAACACGTAACTCTCCCTCGACAGTGTTTGTTAATGTACTAACCGTCCGTTAAATGCATTTTAACAAACTCAAAATAAGTTAGCCGACGGTGAACTTTGTGCTAGCTAGCTAGCAGCTAACGCTAGCTAGCAGCTAACGCTAGCCAGGCTGGGTTTTTAACCAGTGGCCACCGAGACGGTCCCCTCTCTCTCACGGCTTTATCCAACTGGGAACAATGGCGAACCCGGCACTGTTGCAGAAAAAGAATGGGAAATATCTGTGGTTTGCTCTTCTCGGACTCGGACTCCAACCGGACACCGCAGTGTCGTTAATCCCCGGGAAAGTCAACGTCAAGCACATCAACCTGGGACCGTAAGTCTGCTGTTGTCGTGGGAAACGTTAGTTAATCAACGTGGCTGCTTTCCTTGGAAGTAGCGTTCAACGTTACGTTGCCATTCACATTACCCTTGACGTTAACGTTATTCTAACGAGGTTAAATGTTACTTTATGGCCTGTAGGAATATGTTCGACAAACCAAACAAGGATGCCTTCTACATAGTAACCCATTTCCTGTTGGAGAGACTCAACCCGACACGATTTAACGAGACATACAGGTAAAGTCAGAGATGATCAACTTTCGCCAGTCATATGCAGACGTGTGTATAGGTTTAATTGTCGAAACAATAACCCATTTGCTTTGGGTTACAGGCACTGCTGGCCTGTTTTGAACCACAAAGCAGATGCTGAGTTTCGTAAAGTTACCTGCGCTTGGCTGCGAGAAATTACGGTAAGAACTTGAGTTTTGCAAAGTTACCTGCCCTTGGCTGCGAGAAATTACGGTAAGAACTTGAGTTTCGCAAAGTTACCTGCGCTTGGC
>NW_022605599.1:144524-145137 GCF_008692095.1 Etheostoma spectabile | reverse complement strand
CGGTAAGAACTTGAGTTTCGCAAAGTTACCTGCGCTTGGCTGCGAGAAATTACGGTAACAACTTGAGTGTTAAATATCTTCATCTATCCAGCATTTCCCAACAACATTTTTGGTTGTTGTTTATAGCAAATAACTTCCACTCAGATTTTACATAATGTTAAAGTGTTTTTTTGCTTTGCTGATTCAATGCCTAAAATATAAAGAAACTGTATTTGTCACAGGGGTAGCTGCTGTCGTTAAGTAGACTACATTGTTTAGTGGTACCCATCTTGTTTTGAAATGTGTAGGATGAAACTGCAACGGCAGGATCCAGAGTGGTGGCATCCTTGTTCCTCTCACCCGGAGGTCCCAAGTTTATCAGCCTGATGCTTCATTTGGCCAGTCACGTCATGCTGCAAGAAATGAAGACGTTCACTACAGGTGGGTCTAGTTAGAAGATAATGGTTTTTTTCTTTTCTTCTATACTACGACCTCATATTCACAATCATCTGACTTGAATCCCAAAGTGTAGAGTGACACAACAAAAGCCATGCGTTGTTTTCCTTTCATTTCATTTCATATACAGGAACGTTAGAAAAAGTAACGATTACATTACAATATAAAAACGGGCCTG
>NW_022605599.1:143779-144514 GCF_008692095.1 Etheostoma spectabile | reverse complement strand
AAAACTGGTTTTCAGCAGGTTCCTGTTCTGCAGAAACGTAAAACATGGTTACAGCACGTCAGGACAGACATTAATACATGACATGGATATAGAAAAACAAACCTCGACAACTGAAAACAACAATACAGTTACATAAGGACGAAGACACTTATACAAGACGTCAGCTGGGCCAGATAGACACGGACAGTGCAAACAAGGCTTAGATAATACATAAACAAATCAATGAGTGCAAGTGTAACTGTTAATAAGGAGCCTTTTTGAAATATGTGATGGATGATAATGTTCTGCTGTGATACGGAATGTCATTCACGTTGTCAAATGGACTATCAGATATTCTTGAATGTTGTCAGATGACAGCTGGGTCCCGGAGGCTGCAGCGAGTCCCGCTTCCTCCCTGGACGTGGCGGTGAAGAGGCTCAGCCTGGTTACGACCCGTTTTCTGAAAGCTGGAGTGAATCAAGACCACTTTCTTCACGAGTACCAGAGGAAAGCACAGTAAGTCTTTGAGCCTGGACAGAACTTTTTATAAACTTCTGACTTATTCCAGTCTGCCATTACCAAAAAATAAGTCTGTATAGTAAACATTAGTTTAGTAAATACAACACTTCCTAAAACTAATACACTTGGAAATGAAACATTTTATAACATTCTAATTAAAAAAGTAATTTTGTGGCTGTTACTTATTTTTGTGCATTACGTCAAAGTCAAATTCTGCTTTATTGTCAATTTCTTCAC
>NW_022605599.1:143666-143769 GCF_008692095.1 Etheostoma spectabile | reverse complement strand
ATACAAAGAGATCGAGATTACGTTTCCCTCTATCCCACGGTGGAGACAAGACATTTTTAACCAATTAGGTCCACGGACAAACATAACATTCAAGTAAACAATA
>NW_022605599.1:143351-143644 GCF_008692095.1 Etheostoma spectabile | reverse complement strand
AGGCACATACAATGAGGAAAATAAGAGCAGCAACATTTGAGTTAAAAATGTGCAATTATGCATACGGTCGACAGTTAATGTAATAGTGCAAAAGTCAGGCGGTAGCATAGTTGTGCCGGTTATGTAAGAGCAGCAGAAATGTGTTCAGGTGTTTTCAGGACAACAACAACAAGTTGCAAAGTGTACAAGTGGAGTAGTGCAAGGCGGCCATTGTGGGTCCAAAGTCCGGGATGTTCATGTAATTGAGGGGAGAGAGGGGGAGAGAGTTCAGCATCCTAACAGCCTGGTGTATG
>NW_022605599.1:136060-143341 GCF_008692095.1 Etheostoma spectabile | reverse complement strand
TGTTGGTGAGTCTGGTGGGGGGGAGCGCAGGCTTCTAGACCTCTTCCCAGAGGGCAGTGGATCAAACAGATTGTGAGCGGGGTGACTTGTATCACTCACAGTTGTGGTGGCCTTGCGGGTGAGGTGGGAGGTGTACACGTCCTTCAGGGAGGGGAGGGGAGCACCGATAACCCTTCCAGCTGTGTTCACTATGCGCTGGTCCCCTATACCTAGTTATTATAATAGTTTGAGCTCTGTAAATAGCAGTAGTCCATGATGACACTCAGGGGAAATGTTTTCATTCCCTTTTCACACACTGACCTAACATGTCGGGGGAATTTAATAGGGCATGTTTAATGTTTGAGCTATATAACCTGTTGCTCTCGGTATGTCGACATATTTTTTACTATTTCTTCATCTGTTCTTGTAGTGTGGTTAGATTTTATTTTTTTACCTCGCTGAATATAACTTTTCAGAGGTGTATTTTTTTTAAATCTTGTATCACTGTTCTTGATGTTGCATCTTTCATTGGCCATTTGTTTCAAGCCCCACCTGCGTCTTGTGAACTAATTAGTAACCCCATTGGTTACCGAGGTTACCGGGATGTGTTCACAGTCGGTGTCCACGGGTGAAACAAATCTAGTTAACGAGGCCTCTGTTACATGCAGTGTCCCAGTAAACCCTGTGCTTCTCCTGCTAGCAACTACAGACGGTCTGCTGTGGAAAAAGACCTTTTTTGAAACCGTGTAAAGAGTCAGCTAGACTATGTTATGCACATATATACTAGAAATGTGCATTTTGAACTTGAAGTTCATTTTATATTATTTTGTTTTGCACATGGAAGTCAGTTTCTACTTTTATTGGTACAAAGGCTTTTGTGATCCCTGTTTTCAAGGCTCCTGGTGAAGTCCATACGGGACATTGGAGCAGAAGGTGCCAAGTATGATGAGCGACTTAAGTATGTATACTTTTATTTATATTTTTTAACTCAGTACTTCTGACTTCAGTGGTCTTAGTCCAGTTAGTTCAGCCTGTCTTATCTATTTTCAGGCTTCACAGCAGTGGATCTACACAGGAGGCAGATTCTTCCGCTGAGAAGACCCAAATGGTTTGTTAAACATAAAACGGGATTTGTACGTCGCATGTATTACACTTCGACAGTGCTGCTTGTGGCAAATTTCCTGCCTAATAATAAAAAATCAATATCTCTGCCAATTTGCCAGAGACTAGGGGACATTCTTACATTGAGATGAGTTTAGGAAAGAAGTTCTGTACTGAGATACGAGCTCACATTAGTACTTTGTTGTGTTAAGGTGCGCTCCTTGTGGTCGGACGTTGATAGAATGCTGTCGACTATCAAAGAGGAACAGCATGCAGTGGAAAGTGTTTTGAAGGGGGAGGTGGATCAATATGTCCTGGACGGGACAGATCGAGTCCTCAACATTCCTCGCAGTCTGCTGGAGAGGATTGAACAGCTCCCACATCCGGTGAGAGTAAAGAGAACGTGACGGGTGGCCTGTTAATTCTTATACACAGCTCATGACTTTTATTAATTTGGTTCTGAGTCCATAGTTTCCGTATCTTGCGTTTTAACTGTATCCTCACGCGTGTTTTCCAGTTGAGTTCAGGGAACGTGTACGAGGCGGGCCAGTTGAACGTCCTGTGTGTGTTGGAGCTGACGAAGCATGCGCTGCAGCTCCTGAGGGAGGAGCGGTGTCGGGTCTCTCACGCCCCCAAGCCTCAGCTCAGTCCTCAGATCCTGCAGGACAAATGTCAGCAGATGGCCCGTGCACTGCAGAACCTCCAACTAATCAGGTACACCCCAACCCAAACACCAGAACCTCCAACTAATCAGGTACACCCCAACCCAAACACCAGAACCTCCAACTAATCAGGTACACCCAACCCAAACACCAGAACCTCCAACTAATCAGGTACACCCCAACCCAAACACCAGAACCTCCAACTAATCAGGTAACCCAAACACCAGTACCTCCAACTAATCAGGTACACCGTAACCCAAACCCGGAACCTCAACTAATCAGGTACACCGTACCCAAAACACCGTCCTCCAACTAATCAGGTACACCGTAACCCACACACCAGAACCTCCAACTAATCAGGTACACCGTAACCCAAACACCGAACCTCCAACTAATCAGGTACACCCCAACCCACACACCAGAACCTCCAACTAATCAGGTACACCGTAACCCACACACCAGAACCTCCAACTAATCAGGTACACCCCAACCCAAACACCAGAACCTCCAACTAATCAGGTACACCGTAACCCACACACCAGAACCTCCAACTAATCAGGTACACCGTAACCCAAACACCGAACCTCCAACTAATCAGGTACACCCCAACCCACACACCAGAACCTCCAACTAATCAGGTACACCGTAACCCACACACCAGAACCTCCAACTAATCAGGTACACCGTAACCCACACACCAGAACCTCCAACTAATCAGGTACACCCCAACCCACACACCTTTATCCAACCTGTCTGCTCTTCAGCACAATTACATGATGCATTGGAATTAAACTCTTTAATTGGAGGATTGGAATCTTTCTTAAATGTTTATTTAGGTTTGAGTTGGACATCTGTCTATGAACCTTCAGCTACTCGTGGTTTGGAAACTTCTGTAGTTAATGGAACATTTTAAAATCATGGACGACTTATCTTAATAGCATGTGCTAACTGAAAGTTCGATGACCTTCAGTACCAGTGTATTAACATGTTTGTTTTTTTTAATCCCCAGACAGAGGATTTCCAAGGAAGCAATTCCTGAGGTCACGAGTACCATCAGGGACTTGGAAGCTGCCTGGGACAGGAAGTGGATGGAGACCCTGAAAGACACACCCCTACTATCTTTTCTGAATGAAGATCCTGTGAGTGGTCCTTGGGATTTTGGATCATGGCTTGGTATTTTAACACTATAGTTGGTTTACCTTTTTTAAGGGGAATGGGAAGTTATTATGGTAGTATCAAATGTTTCACTCTCGTTGCATATACTAATTTAATTATTTATTTTTTAGGCTCTTGGCTTCCTGTCCCCAATGGCTCCACTGTCTTTTGAACCAGCAGCTGACGCTAGTTACAGGAGCAGTGTCTTCTCTCAGTACCCTGCAACGCTTCTCGGTGGGCTAAATCTGATTACATAAACTGAGGCAAAGTATTCACAACATCGCAGTTTTGTTCTAATCATGCTTCTTACACTTTTTCAGAGGAGAAGCCTGCAAAGAGTAAATCACAGAAAGATGCCCCCTCTAGTTCTTCTAAACCGAAGAGGTAAGGAAACCTATATTTGAACAGCTCTTAAGGGAAATGTAAGGTTAAAGTAAACATTTCCCACAATGCATTATGGGAAATGTTTGGCTACTGATGGGAGGCAGATACCTGGGCAGTCCTGAGCAGTGCTCTGTCTGTCACTAGTCCTCCCTAAAGCATCCGTGCTCTCTGATGACCGCGGCGAGTTGAGAGAAATCGCCACGGACAGATACGGAGCAGACACTTGGACTGATTATTAAATGTGTGGAATAAAACTATACAAGCATCTATATTTGACGTTTAATAAAAAGTGTACATGAGCCATTATAAGCTACGTTAAGATGCTCTCGTCACTTTCACTGTACCTGAGCTTTACTGCATTGTGAGAAATATAATGAGGAAATTACTCTTTACTGAGCAAACAGTGCATTACACTATATAAACTTGTTTTTGAATAACAAATCCATTTGTCTTTGAAACAGCTCTAGCCCTGCAACGGCTGAAAGGACTGAAAGTCCGGTTGTTGACGCCCAAGCGTCGTCAAAAGCAAATACCTCTCTGGACTGGCTTTTTGACACACCGTCCCCTCCTCCGAGGGCTCCATCTGTACCACCGCCGCAGGCTAGTATATTTCAGCTAACCTCTTTTTTGAGTTGACTTAAAAGTTTAGTGGATGAACGCCACCTTTTGAATTTGAGCACCAATTCTTCTGATAACCATATGTAACAAAGCTCCACTTGTTTTTAGGCTAGTGTGAGGAAGACGGCCCATGTTGATCAGAAGGGGACTCCCGTGAGGAACGAGACTCTGATATTGGACATGGAATGTGATAACCTCGCTGATCAGGTATAGTGATACAGCATTTTTTTTTAAAGCTGTACAGATTGTTGTTCAAGTCATGAATGAGGAGGAAAGTGGCCTCAAGAGGCACAAATTGGGCTCTGAGACCCAGTCCTGATTAAAGGGTGTGTGTTAGTTTGCAGATGCTGTAACTACAACCAGTCCTCCAGAAAGCAGGGCCAAGATTGTGGACTTGGATGGCCTTCTTGGCACGCTTCATAGAGGTCCCTTCTCTACTAGAAAGCAGCTGCCACGTACACCGGAGAGCTTGAGTAAGTTATGCGCGACCACATGAGTGGGAGAGCTTATTTAGGTTGGCATGATGAATAAAACGGGAACAGTGTTTCCCTTTTTAATCACCTTATTTTCAGTTGGTAAAATTAAAATGTCTTCCCCCCCCCCCTAGTTCTTGATGTTAAAAGCTCCTGGCGCAAGGCAGTTGAGGAAGACGAAGCTGAGAAAATGGGGCGGTTGGCCAAGTTGAACGACAGCATAGCAGGACGGCTCACTCCCTTCAATGAGCACGATGTGTTGCTGAGACCCGACGCTCCCTCCCAGAGTGGCTCCTGCCGTACGTCCCCTCCTCTCACGAGCCACAGCAGCCCCCCTGTCAGCCAGCAGGGAGTCTCCCTTAAAACCACTCTGTTCTGGGACACGTTTAACGCTGAGGCTCTCGATAGCCCTAGTGGCACTGGCAGCAGTGCGGTCCAGTTCAGCCTCGATCATGAAACACTCCCTGAAACGTCGAGCTGTGACAGTCTGCTGAGCCTCGACGATGAAGCACTGGATTTGAAGAGGAAGGAGGATGATGATGAACTCCTAATCTCCTCCCTGAAGACTCAGGTGATGCAATCGGCACTAACACCAGGTCACCTGGGTCAGATCCAGCAGGCTGGGGATGACTGCTCCTTAACGGAAGGCAGGAAGAGGACACCTGAGTGTCTCCTGTCGGGACTCACGGTCTCTGGTCTGGACAAAGACTGGCTAATGGAGCCTGTGAAATTAGTGGAAGCTACAGACAAGGTCTTCTCTCTGGATCTAGACACATTGGAGACTCCTTCACCCCCAAAGAAGCAGGAGTACAGCCTCCCAAAACTGATCACATTCTCCCCAATAGATGACATGAAGTGTTAACTTCACTCAGGTCCAGACCACTTTTAATCCTCGACAGTCGACTGTCCCTATTTTCAATAGAACTGTAACAAATTTGCACATAACCTACTTTTGTCACACTTTCTTTTCTGTGCCAAGTTTTTATTTAAAAAGACATGAACTGCTTAATAAAATTGCAAGATATTGCTCATTCCCTTGTCTATTTCTGTATATACATGTACCTGGATAGGAGCGCAATTTGGAACTTTATTTCCATGTTGGGTAACTGTTTTATATCAATGACAAGCTCTTCTGCCTCTAACATCTGCATTGCACCGTTGTTTCTAACCACACAATGTCTTGAAGTAGATGTAAATGTCTAGGTGTAGGTGTGTGACCAATGTGAAAGGGACCATGGTCTCAGGTACAATAAAGTTGGGACTTTCTTGAATGTTAAAGCATTTTAAAAGTGTATAAAATAATTGCAGACTGACAGGGCTTGTTTTTGTTTACGGCTTGCATATATTTGTGTATATATATATAAGATGTAAGCCCTTGTTTTCATCAAGTCCAACTTGCGTTCAATGCCTTGATAAGTTGTGTAAGTCTAGGACACCTGTTGCTCTTTTACATCCGTGTAACGACTCTGAGTTTAAAGATGGGGGCACCAGAGGCAAAGGAAAACTAGAGAGCAGAAGAAATCAGTGAGTCAAGGCAGCAATAACCACTCTGCGAAGTCGGGATGTTAAATCATGTCAATTTCACAATAAAACGCAAAATGTGCACTCGGGGTTATAAAATAAATCTGAAGTCCTGCATCGTATTGTACAATTGTGGCTTGTTCAGATTAACACTAAAGTTGGTATTTATATTATGTAAAAACTTGTGTATAATAGTTAACACGAAATATATGCGATAAATTATACATATGAACCTTAACTATAATGTATATATAACATGTGGCATTAATAATGGCACGTTAAGTATGCTGCTTTTACTAAGAATTATCATTTAAAATAAATTCTGGAACCGCAACACGGGTTCGCCACTAAGGGGCTTTACTTTGAAAACGCCCACCGGAAGTGCTCGTTTCCCGTGTATTGGGTAGCTTGACAGCGCTCCCCGAGGCCCGCCTCGCCTCCCTCAGCTGCAGGTCTTAGGTCGCAGCCTCGCGGCGGGGACTGAAGCCTCTCCTCTTTGGGCGGGTCCTGTCTGAGAGAGACGCTCAGGAAGAAAGCCCAGCAACAAAACTATCAGCGCAGACACAAACATGGCGCCCGCCTCCGCTCACAACTTCAGATGAAAGTGTGGCGAAGAAGTGGCCAGCAAAGTTTCAAAGGAGTATTTCAAAGTGTTGCTTTTTTTGCGCGCGGTCCTGTTTGAACCGGTATCCGTTTGCATAAATAGAAAAAGGGACTGTATCAAGCGGGTGAATAACAGCAAGTTGCCTACATGTCAACATTGTCTCTCGCTGCAGTGTAAACAGCTGGTAAGTGCTCATACTTTTCACTTTACTTAGCAGAGTCCGTCGTGGGAATTAGAACCGGTAGTTTAAGGCGACTTTAGCGGTGTTTAAGTAAGGTCGCCCCCGCTGAACAGCCGTGTTCCCGGGGTCGTGCTGCTGCGGTCTCGCGCTTCACTTTTCATCGTGTTCTCCAACCGCGGAAAGAGAGTCGGCCACGTACCACTGCACAGGCAGGGGGACATTTCTTTTGTTATATGTAGTTGGTGATGTGTATTTCCTGCATAAAAGTTGACCTAATTATCGGTTGGATGCAACAGTTGGAGAAATAACAGCCCTCCTCTTAAAGCCGGAGAACCAGACGCTGCTCTCCTGGAGCCTGTCTAGCCCTGCAGGTGTCTGCCCTCTGCCGCGCTCACAAAATGAATTTCCTGCTTTAAAAATCCGAGATATTTGGGAAAAAAAGAAGCCTTTAGCGAGGGAGTTTTGCAGTTTAAGACACTTAGAACTGTACCTAAGACAAGGAACTGCCTTTTAGGCATGTGGCTTGCTTTTTATCAAGGGACTTTTTCTCTGAATATGCCCTTTCAGCATTTGTGTGACCCTCAACCCAGGACGTAGAGTGTA
>NW_022605599.1:123467-136050 GCF_008692095.1 Etheostoma spectabile | reverse complement strand
CTGTTGGTATTGTGTGTGTGTGTGTGTTGAGCACAAATGCCATTGAATGCATTGCCAAGGATATGCTCACATATCTATGCCTCAGCATTTGACTGTGTGCCAGTCAGCAGCAGCCCCAGTCCCCCAAGGGCAGCAGAGCACTCCCGGCTTCAGCTTCCCATCACCGTTTTGGTGATTCATGGCATCCATGGGATTGTCCCAGCACACCAGAGAATGGCGCTTCCTCTTGTAGGCCTACTTATTGCGTTCAGATTGCATTGTTCTGTATGTGTTTTGCCACCTGAGATGACAGCAGGAATGTTGAACTGAATAATCAAGCCCTGTGGAGGAAGTACATCGTGGAAATTGCTATCGTAGAATTGCGTCATCACTGAGCTGTTGACAATTGGAAATGCAAGGCAAGGTCTCCTTCTTGACCTTGCCTTGCCTCAAACCTGGAAGGGGAGTGGCGTGAATGTTGCCTCTTACTAACCGCTACAGGCTAAACTAGGTCACGGCTTCACTGTGGCTTTGTGTACATTGAACTCGCACTTTGTCACCACCGGCGCTCTTCCAAAGGCTCTGTCAGGTGACTAAGGAAAGGAAGCAGATTGGCCAAGGTGAGCTGCAACGGACTGTTGAAGGACTTGGAGGTGGTTTCCAAATTGGATTTTGACGAGAAAATCCAGGAAGTCATTCTGTGGGACAGTAAGAGGAATTCCTCCCAAGAGAAGCAACAGATGTGACTGTTTCTGAGATGAGATTCTTTCAGTGACGCCAGCCAACCTAGTCCCACACACATCTGAGGTGGGGAAGGTCGGTCTGGACTAGATCTGTGGTGGGGCAACTATGCTCGGACCAGTTCGGACCTACGATGATGGACAGATGATCAACAGTAATGCAATCAACCACGTCCCCAAAGACCCCTCAGGTTGAATTTGTTTACACCAAAGAGGGCTGCCGCTGGAGAATTGAGATGTGTAGATTCCGCCATCCCGTCTGTTAAAGACAGCGAAGTCGTTTTAAAAGAGGAACCGAGAACCGCGATCAAAGCGTCTGTCGATCTAAAAGATGTTTTTGCCTAGCCTGGGAATCCAAACTCAAACCCGAAAGGATCAAGGGTCTGGCATCGAGTAATGAAAGTCGCCCATCTCGAGGGACGGCACCAAGCGTGCATTTGAACATCTCACTGCACGCAATTGGATAACACCACAACCAATCACAACAACCCACGGGGTATATATCACCGATGTGATTGGTGCAGCTGGCCCCGCCTAGATCAGATACATCGATATGATTGGTGCAGCTCGCCTTTGGCCCCGCCTAGATCAGATACACCGATGTGATTGGTGCAGCTGGCCCCGCCTATATCAGATACAACAATGTGATTGGTGCAGCTCGCCTTTGGCCCCGCCTAGATCAGATACATCGATATGATTGGTGCAGCTCGCCTTTGGCCCCGCCTAGATCAGATACACCGATGTGATTGGTGCAGCTGGCCTTTGGCCCCGCCTAGATCAGATACAACAATGTGATTGGTGCAGCTGGCCTTTGGCCCCGCCTATATCAGATACAACAATGTGATTGGTGCTGCTGGCCCTGCCTAGATCAGATACACCGATGTGATTGGTGCAGCTGGCCTTTGGCCCCGCCTATATCAGATACATCGATACAATTGGTGCAGCTCGCTTCTGGCCCCGCCTATATCAGATACAGTGATATGATTGGTGCAGCTCGGCTACAAGAGCATAGTTAATGAGCAACGTTGCTCGATGCCAGAGGAACTTGCGCTGAGCAAATTCAAATTGTGCGTCAATTTAAACACGACCAATCAGCTGTCTGCAGGTTTTCACGCCCCCTCTTGGTATCACCTCAGATCGCTTGGAACCTCCACTGAGGTGGTACTGCAAAAAGTTCCTGTTAGCAGGTACCAGGCAGAAAGGAGAGTAGTGGCGAGTAGAGTGGGTACCATGCAGTGGAAAAACAGCAATATTCTGACTAGAATCTGAGTGTGACCACGTCAGGCTGCAGTCAAATACCATCTCAGCTGCTTTTATCTTGCACTCTTCAAAGGACTACGCTGCTTAGCTCTAGCTCACACTTCAGCTGACATCACTGAACCGTCACTAATTTAATTAAATACCAACTGACACCTTCAGGTCAATTTTCACAGTCACTCAAACTGACTTGTCTTGTCAACACTTTAACTGATACTTCCATTTCAATTTTACTCCGTGCTTTACACCTAAATTGACACGTCAACTTTCCTATATGACTTACATTCTGGCAAACTCTTGTAGGCCTCAGGGTTTTTACCTTTTGAACGAAACAAAATGTCATCTCTTTCAATTCCCACACCTTTGACAGTGTGTACATTTGAACTGAGCGTCCGACTCAAACTGACAGTGACAGTTCAACTTAAAGCTTAAAGTTGCACTGAATCAACTTCAGCTGCTTCCATTAGTTCAGTTTTCTTTGACTGAGTTGTCACATGGAAAATGTGGCCTTTTCTAGTAAGTAATTATTAACTCTATATTGTTCTTTTAATTATTAATGCAGAAAGAGGTCTTCTATCATGAAGAGGTCAGAGGAAGCACAAAGAAACCAAACGACCCCCGAGCTGGTAGGGAGTCTCTGTCTGGCCCCACAACCCAGATCTTCTTTCTCACCGGTGCTCTTGCTGTGACAATTGGATTTCATTGGTGTTTCTACTTCATTACCCAGAAATCACTGCAGAGTATACAGACAATGCCAGTTTTGAGCCAATACTTACCTGAAACACTTCTGAACATTGTGTTAAGCTGCCTGTTTGCGTGTCGTAAGACATATTATCTCCAAGGAAGTTGTTTCTAGCCAAAGGGCAACAAGGATCCTGTAAGCCAGCCAAGCCCCCCCCTCAGGTAACCCATTTCCTCCCTGACCCCTGAACCAGTTGGTGTTTCTTTCAGTAGGCGTCTGGGTCTGAGCTGTAACAGGGCCAGCTGAGCTAGTTAGGAAAGGCGATGACTTTGCCCCCTCGCCCGGCTCCTTAGAGGGGAAAGAATGCCGTGTGTCCGCTGGGTGTCACGCTCCAGGAGGGGGGGCGGTCTTGTGACGGGCTCTGCAGGGCCTAGCCCCGCTCTGAGCTGCCTCTCATCGTCTAACTCGCCCAGGTTGTTTTCAGTTGGACCCCCCCCCCCCCCCCCCCCCCACAAACACCACACACACACACACACACCACACACACACACACACACACACACCACACACACACACAGTTCGCCAAACGCTTTCAGTTGTCCCTTTTCTCTCTCGAAGCACACCTCCTCCTCCATCACGTGCCCAGGTCTTTTCTGTAGCGGGCCCCGGACGAAAGGGGGGGGGGGGGGGACTTTCAGCTTCAGTTGTTACAGGAGTCACTGGTTGCTATGGGCACTTTGATGTTATCTTGATTAAACATTACATGACATGGACGGACTTCTGATTCACAGGGATAGAAGACTGAGAGGGAGCACACGGTTCGCCTGAGCCGTCTGTAATAGGTAATAAGTTGATTACAGCTTCTATAATGTGAAAAAATATCTTAACAAATTGACTACTTTGTGTTCTTTTTTTGACTCTCATATTAACAAAGCAATTTGAAGTCATTTTCTTGGCTTTGGTAAAAGACATTAGTTATTATTTTAAGTGCCATTGAGAGATTAAACAATAGAAATGTACCGGAATTTGGCACCGTCTGATTTTACGTGAACCAATACTCAGGTTCGATACCCAATAGAACCTGATCAATAAAGGATTTTTAAGACCGGTACGAATATTTGGTTATTTAAAAATCCAATATATCGGGCGATATATATTAAACCAAAATCCAGAAAAGCGTTACAAAACAGATTTCCCTAACGGAACAGAGTAACATCAAAATATATTAAAGTTCTGATAATAAAATATATAAAAATACAAACTTAAGATATGCAACGCCATCACTAACAGGGACGTTGTAGAGCGTCCTCTGGTGGACAGACACTATGAAACGCCATCACTAACAGGGACGTTGTAGATCGTCCTCTGGTGGACGACTATGCAACGCCATCCCTAACAGGGACGTGTAGAGCGTCCTCTGGTGGACAGACATGCAACGCCATCACAACAGGGACGTTGTAGATACGTCCTCTGGTGGACAGACTATGCAACCCATCACTAACAGGGACGTTGTAGAGCGTCCTCTGGTGGACAGATATGCAACCCATCACTAACAGGGACGTTGAGAGCGTCCTCTGGTGGACAGACTATGCAACGCCATCACTAACAGGGACGTTGTAGGCGTCCTCTGGTGGACAGAGCATGACGCCATCACTAACAGGGAGTTGTAGTAGTCCTCTGGTGACAGACTATGCAACGCCATCACTAACAGGGACGTTGTAGAGCGTCCTCTGGTGGACAGACTATGCAACACCACCACTAACGGGGACGTTGTTTTGTTTTAGATTGAGAAATGTCTAATATCAGCTTATAATATCGGCCCAGCGATATATCGGTCGGCTCCAGGACCCAACCCCAGCCTGCAAAGAACCAAATGAAATAGCCTGCAAGCGTTATCAGTTATCTGTGTGATTTGGCCGTCAGATACCTTTTCTGAGAAGCGTGTTGACTGCTATCGTCAGTCCTTTTAAATGAAATTGGATTTTTATGTATTGCCTCTGTGTATATTAAAAACCCAGCTGCCAGAGTTAAACAAACCCGAGTGGGGACCAGAGTTCAGCGTTGGTCTTTTGCTTTGTGCTAGAGACGGGCTGTTAGCATATGATAATGCAAGGCTATCACACAGGCTTATCGGGAGCCCAAAAGCAGATAGACTGTGAATGCTTCACCTCTCACAAACTCTGAACAGCAAATATTGAACAGATAAATATATATTCCCTGCCTTTTGTCAAGTGCGCTTGAGCATGAAAGCCGATGGTTTACATGGCTTATTCCACCCAGTTAGACTGTTAGTCTCATCACAACACGTTAAGATTAATTAGCAGGGGGACGTATTTACAGGCCGCAGTTTAACACACACACTGTGGCTTGCACCATATGAATACAGTCAGATTGCAACTCAACTGGCTTCAATTGGAGCTCATCCCCCCCATCCACCCCCCCCCCTCAAAACCACTCTCCCCCTCAGAAAAACCTAGCTTTTAGCTGTGTTCCTGTGGTCTTCATCGCCTTGTAAAGTGGGAGTTTGCGCCACCTCATTGGCACTTAGTGCTCGGCCTGGCCCTCCCCACCTACAGCACGCTGTGATGACAGATGGCGGGGAGGGCCACTTTGCTCCAACGCCCCGAGCTACAGAGTGGCACTTGAAGCACACCGGCGTGGCAGAAGCTGACAAACCGGGGCTCAGCGGCGGCCACTGGAGCTGAAACGGTGATGTGCTGGAGGCTGTTACAGCTGAAATAAAGTGACCTGTTCCTTTTGCAGATTTTTGCTTTTGGCAATTTGTTTTTTGTGTCAGGAGCCATAGCTGAGCTTTCAGAACGGATTTAAAAGTACACTTCAGCAGTCCTGTTGCATGCAGATGAATAAGTAGAACGTGCACAGAAGGGAACACACGTGTACACTTGTCCCAACAGAGGGATCTGTCCTTATTTATGACCTATAAGGACTGCACCTGTACACCCTCTGGAAACATGGCGCTTTATGCTCATCTGCTGCTCAAGGCTCAGTCCGTGATAATTGTGTGTGTGTCACGACGATCAGCTGCCGTTTCAGTCGAGCTGTGAGTGGATCTGCATGGCGGGCCGCCCGCTTAAGTAACTAAGAGAGACACAGCGCTGTCTGTTGTCCCACATTACACACAAACACGCAGACTTGTGCATGCGCAGACACGCAGGCAGGCTCTTTCACCCCTGGGGAACAAGCCTCCAGGCTCTTTTGTGTGAAAGGGATGAGATCACTGTGGGCCAGATCGTGGGGGGATGGAGTAAGGGGTTCCACTCTGTGTACTTACATAGAGAAATCTGTCTCTATGTCTTCATCTTTTTGTCCCTCGTGGAATATGGTACTCTGGAAATGAAGGGGCTGGCCAGGTGAATGCCATCAACGCCAGACCCGTGCTACAAGTGAACAAACACCAGGTTTGGCACATGTGAGGGGTAGGACCTCCCCAGTGGTTTTTATGGCAGTAGAAGAGTTTTCCTCTGCCCTCAGGGGTTGTTGGGCTGCACAGCCAACCTTTGGCACATTTGCAAGCAAGTTAAGACCGGTGCCATAACAAGACTTCCCAGTGCAGCGAGATCAGGGGCCTCCAGGAATGATCCACTCAGGATTTAAGAACTAAGAGTGATCATTTCTTTTTACCAAAATAACCCTTTATTACATAAGATGGCCTTAATCCAATCAGCTGGACTTCTTAATTTAAACTGTTTATATATTCTTCAGTTATATATAACTATATATATATATAGTTATATATTCCAATGGCTTAAAAGAGATCGATGAACATACCACAGATTTAGAAATGAAATGATGGATTATGAGGCAGGGAGATTGTGGTTTTGATGGCTTGAATTATTTGCCTGAGAGATTTGATCATTGTTTTGTTATCTTTCCCCTACAGGTGATTTTTAAGACCACCTTTCAAGTATTTTGTAATGGATGTTAGCCTGTTGGAGCATGTGCAGTGCTCTCAACATGGTAAGACATCGAGCCCAGGCAAGAGAAACTAACTAAAAAGTAAAAAACCCTAACCCCATCACATCAGTGCGGCCTGAATGGGCCAACCTGGTTTACACCGGGGACTTAGACCAGGCTGACCCGATGGCTGGTTTTGCTTGGCTTGCACTCCCTTTATTTAGAGGCTCGGGGCACCTAGTCATGCCATATGTTATTTTCAGAGTAAGTTATACTCAAATGATGCCATTTGACGTGTCGGCTTTAGTAAACATGCTCTGAAATAATGAAGTTTTACACAACTTAAAATTATAAGGGGATTTATGGCCATTCATCCACAATATATGGACATCAGCAAAACCTATCACTGGAAAGAGGAAGTCCCACTAATTCTAAGAGTGTTATGTCCTTTTGTGTTTTGGGTTAGGGTTAGGGTGTGCATATTTTTTCAAGCAAAGTACTGAACATCAATCAGTTCAAAGGGTTGGGGCCCAAGTTGGATCCAGAAGTGGGCCTTGTGGATGTAGTCCTTCATCAATATCATCAAAGATAGATATCTTCCAGATCAAGTTTCTTAACTTTAAATAGTCCTGCTCCTTATGTGCCAAACCTAGCTTGAGCTAATTCTAGTGATGTAAACAGAATCTACTACGTGTATCACACATTACTAGGTACAGTGTACTGAAGACTACAGCCAGCAACATGTCCTCTAAGGCTAGTTGTATTTTTGTCATGGTTTGTAGTGACCCTAGTCCCTGAGGGCATCCCAGACAAAGAACGTGACACTCGATCATCATCAGGGCCCATGGGTAACAGAGGAACAGGTTTTCACACGGGAAGGGAGGGGCCAAGCACCACCTTTTAGAGAGGCAGGGGCTCGGGTTACACAGGACTTAAAACAGTCGAAATTTACCGCAACACTTTGTCTCATCAGTCATTTTACCGTTTGTCGTGAGAAGCTTCCCAACTCATGCCTTGAGGTTAAAGTTTTCCTAACAGTTTTTTATTCCCACCCCTGCATGCTGTCACAAGTGCAAACGAGGACGGAAAATCCTAAATGCTACGTTCGCTTCTGTTTACAATAGCTTTTAAAGCTTTTAGTCTTAATTCCCTGTCAACACCACTGCTGTTTATGGCCCCTGCCGTGTTTAATTTGCTCACCAGAAAATAAAAGTGGACGATAAAACCAGCCTTCTGAGACCGGGGGACTTCATTTCGCCGTCCTCCGAGGCTGACGGCAGTCTACAGAAAACATGTCAGCTATACTAAATGTACCCTTGAAAGTCTTGCAGATCCATTTCCTCAGCGATGGTAACACGAGTCGCTGCTCAGGGTTGCGCAGCCTGGCATTGTTGGGCCTGGGTTGCCATGGCAGCGTCGGTGTTTGTCTATCGCGGACCGTCACAAAGAGATATTTGTATGGTTGTGGTGGAGGCAGAGGGGACTGTCACAACTGGTTCCAGCCTTAAGAGTGTGTGCTAACATCAGGGGCTAGTCGGCCTTGCAGGGAAACATAATTAGTCATTTCAATATCCGTGGTGGTTATATGTGAATATGGCAGATATCACCAATCACATATCAAACGGCCATTTTCTTTGTGTATCATGCTTTTTTGTCTCTATTGCACAGACGTGATACAGCACTACAGACTAATCTAACTTGCAGTGGTAACCCATCTGCAACAAAAGCTTTTCTACTGCTACCATCCCCCCCTTTTTTAATAATAAGAGGAAATGATATGACAGCATTACAGTTATTGTTGATGTTAAAGTCCCTGAAATGACAATACATCACATTCCTCTGTAATTAAACCAAAAGCAGAGTTACTGAAGTACGCTGTTAAGATTCCCTGCTAAACCACGCACACACCACACAGAATCATCACAATCCTCATTCAGGCACAACTGCAGTGAGTAAAATACATATTTTAAGCAACCCTTCTGATGCAAAGCTGCTGTTCTCTGGTTGGGGGTTTCTATGTGTGAAAGATGACAGCAGGTGCAGCATGTGTGACTTCTAGGTGGTACGCTGGCAGCCTCGTTTCCGGGTCAGTGACACATTTTTAAATAATTATGTGTGTGTGTGTGTGTGTGTGTGCGCGCCCCCCATGCTGTCGGGAAGCTGCGTGACTCACGGTCTTGATGGTTTTGTACAAACATTTATCATTCGTTGCAGATGAATTGTACAGGCTAAAGTTAAAATGTGTGTGTGGGGGGGGGGGGGGACGGTGCCTTGCTTAGGGAACGTATTTTCAGGCCGCAGTTTAACTGCCAACTAACCAGCAACCCTCCGGTACCCAACCCGACTGAGCTACTGCCCCCCCCCCCCCCCCCCCCCCTTAATATACTGTAAAATAAAGTGACCAGATTTCTCAGACAAAATCCGGGGACATTTTCAGCTCAGAAGCAAATACCTCCAAAACACGTCGGGTTTTTATTTTTTTTAAACTTAAAACGGGGACGTAGACCTAGAGCTGTTACCCCCAAAGACACATGATGGAAAGGGTTTTAAGGAGGTCGACCTTTCTGTTAAAGATTAAGATCCTTTTTTTAAAACATAAAAGTCCGTGAAATTGCGTTTGCTAAAAACCACCAGAATCCATGTAAATAATCACTACTTTTAGCGTGTATAGGCAGCATATCTCCACCAGACTCCATGTAAATAATCACTACTTTTAGCGTGTATAGAGCAGCATATCTCCACCAGACTCCATGTAAATAATCAGTGATTTTAGCATCGTAAAACACGGCTTTCTGAAACATCTCTGAGCTTGTCTGGAGCGACTATCGGCTCCGTTGGGTCGGTGTTTTCTTTCTTTCATTCCAATTTCGGGTCTGTCAGTCACAGTGAAAACCGGGGACATTTCCGGGGACAGATCCAGCCGGGGACAGGTCACCAAAACCGGGGACTGTCCCCGGAAACCGGGGACGTCTGGTCACCCTACTGTAAATACAGTTGTTAGCTTATATTCCACTCGGTCAGCTTATGTGTTTGACTTTAACATTTCAATCAGAGACTGAAATTCCCAGTATTCCTCTGAGAAGAAATTACTACTGCAGGTGAAATGCACTTCCTGATCCATACCAGACGCTGGAACGGCCTTCTGGGATATCTGCCATGCCTGCCCACAGATTGAAGCTCTTGGTTTGGTTTGTGGGACTCCTCTTTTTGCAGTTATGTAAGTAAGTGTTGGACTATACTCCTGCACTCAACCAGCTTCAAAATCTCATAAAGACCCAGACACATGAATGCGATAGTTTATTGATTCGTTAATCTATTTGTAGCTGTTTTGTGAGGAATATTAGAGTTTTGTTAGCTATAAACGGACATTCATTCACCGGTTTTGACCAGTGAGACGTAACCATGGCTACAGTGCAATAAATGTCTTCAGAGCAATACGTCTTAAAACAGGTCTGTGTTTCTAGATTGCTGTTGTGCACCATCATAAAGTAGGAGCTGAATCCAACGTGCTTTTTAAAGGACTAGGACAAATAAGTATTCATCGTGGTGGGAAAAACCACACGTGGAATAGTTTAGGCTTTTATGAACTTTATCTACAAGAACAAAAGGGTCCGTGACATCCATGAGAAGGAGTAAATGTCCTGCATTAGAGGGGGAATTCAAAGGTCTGGCCTCCATTTAAAACCCACTGGCCTAGTAAAACAATGCTGGTCCTGGTATCAGGATATTTATCTCCCTGGCCTAACCTGTGAAAACCATCTGTATTTACATCCTGCGTTTCTTAATCAGCTGACTCTAAGAATTGTGGGAGGGCGCCTGCTGTTCCACCCCATCTTCATTAATGCACTTTTATTGCCGTTTGGAAAGTTGAAGTCATTGAGCCTCTCCTTGGATGTGACCTGAAACTGTATTGTTTTTGCTGCTGGAGGCCTGCGCTCACACACTCTGCTCTTTGATTTCCCGACATTGTTTAAAAAAGGAAAACAAGAAGCGGGCCACATTCTGGGCAAATATCCAGCTGCAGTTCTTTAAAGCTACCTGGACTGTATAATTGAAACAAATGAATTTTGGCATGCTCGCATGGGCAAAAGGCCAAGTTTTCTAACTGAAAGAACAGCGCTGCCTTCATCATTCAGTCAGATTAGGGTTTATATACAGGTCTAAAGAATGAACATTAATGCTACTATTCTTCACACATCATGCCGTAGTCTAAGTGCCGTGACGCCCTAACCTGGTAATCGGCCGTTGGACAGTCTGACGAGGTCAGGGACTCGAGTCTGTTCGGTGTGCTGCGTGCCCTTGTCCGTTGGGGGGACCGTTTTCCTTCATTTTGGCCGACTTGACATGCTCGGTCGGAAGGCGGGCACTGCCTGCAGTCGGACTCAAATGACCAATCTGATTGGTGGGGAGCTAACCTGGAGTGTAAGTGTTGGACTATATTCCTGCACTTAACCAGCTTCAAAATCTCATAAAGACCCAGACACATGAATGCGATAGTTTATTGATTCATTAATCTATTTGTAGCTGTTTTGTGAGGAATATTAGAGTTTTATTAGCTATAAACGGACGTTCATTCACCGACACATACACACACCTTTGGTGAGAACACATTTAACAATGTCGGACTCAAATGACCAATCTGATTGGTGGGGAGCTAACCTGGAAACGAGCAGCAGGATGAGCGTGTTTAGACTCTCTCACAATCTGAAATGAAGACAAATTGAGCAACTGGATTGCCTATTTCGGGCTTTTCACAGGTTTCGGTGAACTGTTTTAGTAAAATATGAGATCGTGTTCTGAACATGACGGTCTGGCTTTGAATTTCCGGAGAAACCAGACCCACGTGACGCGTTCATCCAATTTTCATTTTTGGGCAACACTACAGATAAGCGCCGGCTGCTGTCATGGAGACGTATGACGTCTCGTCGCTTTGGTGGGTTCAGAGGAACTTTGTTGACCAACTCGGGGAGACGGATCAGTCGGACTGCCTTCTGGTTGGTGTGTCAGGGGCTTCAGACTGTGCAGAATAGTTGATGAAAATCTGAAAAGCATGCTCAAAGTCTATTGTGGAAAATGTGTGTAACGTGTGTCAGACAGTCAGCTGTTTGCTGCGACTGACTAATTTTCCTCCCCAGGCAGGCCAGTCGGCCTCCTGCCACTCCTTCCACAACACAAGCCAACCGATGACCTGCAGCCAGAAGACGTTAGCATGCACTAGAAACCGCTTCAAGTGTTTTCTTTTAGATCCTCTCGGCCTTTTCTTGCAGAACAGCTTTGTCTCCTTTCAAGACGCCTGCACTGTGGCTCCACATACTGTTACAGTGACTGGTGAAAAGTCCAGAATAATAATAATAAAATGAATACAATGAACAGTATTCTGCGTCATGAAGTCCAGGGCTGTCTGTGCTTGCCGTTGCTGTACAAAGAGGCCTCTCCCCCCCACCACCACCACCACCACAGCTGACTCACCACTGGAAAAATTGAACTTCCTGTGTAGATCCCTAACAGCCCTTTGAAGGCAACGTGGATGTGCTCGCATTTAAGTTTCTCTCTCTTCAGACGACCTGTTGCTTTCTGTTTGTGGCAAGAACTGATAAGTCAAGTGCACTTTATACACACAGAGAGATGATTTCTTTGCACCATAATATATAGAGTACAAATGATCAGCAGCTGTTTGATTTCTTGTAAATGCTTAAGAGAAACCGTGAATCCTAATGTCATAAATAAGAGCTTCAATTTCCAATGTAACTGAGTCATCAACCGCTAGATTCAGTGGTAGCATTAACTGGAAAACAGAAACTAAACATTTAATGAAAGCAATTCCTTACTACTACTATTTTCCAATCATACTATATCAGATTTATGTGCCTCTTAAAAATAAAGATACATACTCCGTCAGATTGCTAATTATGTGTCTCGAAGACATAAAGGCCTGGATGGCTCAGAACTTAAATTTGAATGTAGAAAAGACAGAAGTGATGGTTTTTGGTGGCACCACTGAGACCCCCCC